>NC_053477.1:1574628-1742539 GCF_015227805.2 Hirundo rustica
AGAAAAGAAAAAAAGTTCCTGACCAGGTGTTTCCCAGTATGTGGAGCCTGAAATATGGTGTCTCCTGGCTCAGCTAGATGCAGAAATTTCTCAGTGCCCACACAGCCCAAGTTTAGCCATTTGGTGGCACAGAAAGCGAAATTCCAGCAATTTCCCGGTGCCGGCACTGGTCTGGTGCATTGCCGGCGCCAGAACTCCAGATGCAGCAGTTTGCCCTCAGTGGTAGCAACCAGATGTGGCAATTCCCTGCTGCTGGGGCACGCGGCGGGTCTGGCTGAGCAGGAAAGCTGAGCCTGAGGCAGGAGCTTTCCTCGGCTGCGGCAAAAGCACGGTGCGCCAAGACCTTCCTGGCGCCGTGCCCTGGGCCAGGAGGAGTTGTGCCACAGGAGCTGAGCCAAAATTTCTTCTCCCAGGCTGCTTTAGGGCACAGAAGATGGAGAAGGGAGAGCTGACTCTCAGCTTTTTGCAGTCCTCCAGAGGAATCCTGTGTGGAACGCAGCCTAGGAGCAGGCTTGATGGGCCAAGGCTGGGCAATTTAGAGCCCGTTTCTCCCCTGTGGCCTGACGGCCTGACCCTTGGCCTTTCCAAGGGCCCTACAGCTGCCTGCCAGGGGGCCTTTTCCACTGGGATGAGCAAAGTGCTGCTGCAAGGCACTCCTCAAGCTGTTTTTGCTGCAGATGTGCCTGAGGAATGGTCATTGCTTGCAGTCTCAGGTGCTGTGTGTGTGGAGGTGAAACTAGTGAGGGTGGGAGCAGCTCTGCTGGGGGCAGAGTGTTTTTGTGCTCTTTCATGAAATGCCTGCCAGCTCTGGGCAGAGCTCTTGTGACTGTATCTGAGCCTTGTCTGTGGCACTGTGGGGGAGGCCAAGGGGACCTTCCCTGAGCTGTGTGCAGAGGAGTAAAGCTCAGCCCAGGTTGGTGGGGGCTCAGTGTCGGCTCAGTGGTGTTGACTGGATGCCGCTCTGGATGCTTGCCATGCAGCGTCTCCAGGCAGGGAACATTGGGGCTGCATTGGCTGTGGTGTCACAGAGACTGGTGCTGCCACCACTGTGATGTCACAAAGACAGGAACACTGGTGCTGCCACCACTGTGGTTTCACAAAGAGGGGAACACATTGGCTGCCACCACTGTGGTGTCACAAAGATGGGAACACAGAGGTTGCCACAACTGTGGTGTCATAGAGAGGGGAACACAGGGGCTGCCACCACTGTGGTGTCACAAAGAGGGGAAAGCTGCGGCTGCCACCACTGTGATGTGATACAGAGGGGAACACATGAATCTTGTACTAGTCTGTATGACCCATCAGTATTCTTTACTGGCAGGATAGGGGTATTAAAATCAGATTGACACTCTCTCAGTAGTCCTAGCTGCAGAAAATTTTCAATAATTGGGTTAATCCCTTCTATATCTTACTTCTTTATGGGTTTCTTGTTCAAAAGACAGGTGTTTGCTAGGGAGGAGAAAGGCCTCTCTAGGAATGGGGAATTCCAGTCCCCTCCCTCCAAGTTATTTTAATTTAGAAGATTAAAGAGGCATTTCAGGCAGGGCTATGGGGAAAGAAATAACAGTTCTTTACTAGTAAGGATAACAAGGCAAACAAACAACAGCAACTATAGCATTAATAATAAACAGAACCAGGAACCTCGAGGGGCTTTGTTTCACAAAGCCCAGGGCAGTCTGATCTCTTGGGACTCCGAGAACATCAGGCTGGAACAGTGGAAACTCCCAGGCTGGAGGCTGGAATGGCAGGATGTCCCTGACAGGCAGGGAGAAATGTCCCTACAAAGTGAGCAGTGCTGAAGGAGCTGCGACGGCCGGACAGGGCTGGCCCAGCTCCAGCAGGGCAGGCGATGGAGCTCATAGCTCCTGGGCACACGAGGAGGTGATGGTATTTTCCCAGGACTGTACTTTCTGTTGACCATTGACCCCTCCCCCGGCAAGTAGCAGCCTGCCCATCCTCTCTGATGCCGAGAGCAAGAAAAAAGCCCCCAGCTCCCCCCAGCCCTGTCCTTTTCCCTCCCCCAAAACTCGTGTGATCTTCCTCCTCCTGACTTTCGTGCATGTCTTTTGTATTGGTCAATCACCATCTAAGCACCAGCACCTAGTCTCTTAGCAACTTATGGGGAAAAATTCTCCACAGGAGCCCTCTTCCCAGAAAATTCCTGGTGGGTGCCCAGAGAGGTCCTGGACCACGCTGGCCCCACAGCCAGAGAGAGCAGTCATCCTGGCTGGCTCGCCAAAATGACTTATTAAAGAAATATGGGTATTGATCTAGTATCAATACTCAGCTGTGACATACAAAAACTCTCTAACAGTTTAAAGTTAGAAAGTGAATGTTTATTATGGCTGGGCAGGACATGGGATAGCTCCCTAATACGTGCTGCGAAATGCACAGGTAATTACAAAGCCTTTTGTGTAGGAGAGGATGAAGCTAGAAAGCCCTATAAATATGACTGCTTAGATTCTGAGAATGTGAAACCTCTAAGTGAGATAGAATTGAAAGCAAGTTTCGATGTCTGAGATGTCCTAGCTACTGAATGTCTGGAAAACAATTATATGGCCAGCTGAAGGTTACCTGCAGATAGGTCCAAAGGTCAAATGGGATGTTCTGTCTCACCTCCCAATGTATGGTTCATCCCACACCTGTAACCCTCCCCTGAAGTATCAGGTGTCTGTAACCCCATTGGCCCAAGTCTTGTTCCAGCCCACCCTGAAGCCCTCTGATAAGGGGGGCCGAGAGAGTGGGTTGGTCTCTTGCCTCTTGGACTCTCTTTGCCTGGTACCCTGCCCCTAGGATCTTCCTCTTGGAATTTCCTCTCCCTACATCTCCCTTCCCCCACTCCATACCTCTCCCTTCCCCCACTCCCTAGGCCTTGCCACGAGTTGTGCCTGGCAACTCTAAGCAAGCCCTCACATCCTTTATAATAAACCTCATCTTCTAAAACCTAACTTCAGAGATCTCTCATCCACATTTCATCCATACCGTCCTGGAGTCCGGCAAAGTGATATCTAAAATTTTGTTTACAGAAGTGTTTAATACCTAAAATACAAATGCATATTCATACCCCTGTCACCTCTCATTCCTCTCCTCATATGCTAATTGGCAAAAAGGCTATTAAGCACGCGTAGTTTGTTTCCTAAAATGAGTCGGGGGTCTCTTCTGGGGAGGGGTCACCCAAAATCAGGAAGTAAGATGAGTCTTCCTCATTCTGACCTTTCTACCTTTCCAATGCATTCGTGACAAATGAATCCTTGGTAGAATTTATAGTTTCCTGTGTTCAATGGGTTCTTTAGCAGGAAGTCTGTAGTTATCTTATGTCCTATTTATCGCATTTTGGGTTTTGTTGCAAGCACAGTTACATAAACATAAAGCTGACAAGCAATGAGTTACTAAATCCAGGATAGCTTATCTAAGATCCAGCTTCTGTTAACTGTAAGCAAAGCTTATGTACTTGCTTCAGCTAATTCAGCAACTATTATCTTAACTTTCCTAAAAATCCTTAATTCTTCAAATTTAATGTTTCACTAAGTCTCCATCCTTATGGTTTCATAGGGGCAGATAGTAAAAAATTCCATGAGGGAATGAAACAAAAGGAGAAATCCTAGACCCCAACTTGTCCAAGCACCACTGTCACCTGCACACGAGTCCCCATCCCTGGATGTGTTAAAAAGCCTGGACATGGCACTCAGGGGCATGGTTTGATGAGGATTTGTTGGGTCAGGGGTTGGACTTGATGCTCTCAAAGGTCTTTTCCAGCCTGGTTAATTCTGTAATTGATTCTGTGATTCTGTGGTTGCGACCCTTCAGAATTAGCATCTGCGGGTGGATTTTCTGCTTTCTCTTGGGTTGTTGGTGGACAGTACAGCTTGAGGTAGCCTCCCAAGTGTCTGGCTGTGTCATGGGTGTGGGGGAAATTTGGGGGGGACCCCCCACAGCCACAGCTCTTCTCATCTTCTTGGCCAGGCATTGGAGCTGCTGGAACACAGGGGGAGGGTTTTGATGTCTCCCTACCCCATCCCTCCACCCATGCAGTAGTTTTGGGGCACTTCGAAGCCATTCTGGGGCTGATGTTGGGCCAGCTTGGGGAAGGGGGTAGGACAATTTGGGCAGCTTTTTGGAGTGTCCCGTTGTCATTCTGCCCCACATTTCTGGGGAGTGTGTAGGAGGCTCCTCCATGGATACTTTTCCAGAAATGGAGAGGAAGAATCATTTGTACACCTCATCAGAAATTGGATGGTAAGATACATAGAATCCTAATCTATAGTATTTCTTCACTAGCTGTAATACAGGTACCTTAATATAGTGCACTTAATTCTTTATCTACTAGTAGTAGATAAACAAAGTAGTGTTACTTTGTTTATCCTGTGTAGTAAGAAAATCTGTTTATGTCTGTTATATTTGTGCCAATCAAATAAATAATTCATTTTGTAATGAATCTAATCAGCCATTATTAAGAACTTGCAACAAGAGTGGGCTTTGGGGGGTCTGGCCACCTCAGTATAAGTACTGTCTACTGCCAGAGGCCTGGGCAAAGGCAGAAACTTGTTAAAACTCCCCTCTGCATTCGTAACAGACTCCAGGTGGGGTTTCACAAGGGCAGAGGTGGGGGAGAATCCTCTCCCTCAACCTGCTCACCACGCTTCTCTGGCTGCAGCCCAGGGCTCTGTTGATTTGAGGGCTAGCAGTGCTCACTGCCGGCTCATGGGGAGCTTTTTCTCACCCATCACCCCCAGGTCCTTCTCCAGGGGCTGCTCTCAGTCCTCTACCCAGCCTGTTGCTTTGTCTGGCATTGCAGCCTCCCAGGTGCAAGACCCTGCCTTTGGCTTTGCTGAATTTTCTGAGGTTCGCCTGGGCCCAGTTCTCCAGCCTGTCCAGGTGCCTCTGGGTCCATCTCTTCTGCCCACCCACACAGCTCAAGGTCATCACAGAACTGGCTGGGGGCGTCCACATCCTACTGTCCAGGGTGCCCGCAGAGCTGTGGAACAGCCTCGGCCCCAGCACTGACCCCTGAGGGACCCCACTGGTCACTGGTCTTCTCAGGGACAAGGAGCTGCTGGCCACAACTCTGTGTGCAGCCATCCAGCCTTTATGCACTGAGTGCTTCATCCATCCATCCATATTGGAATGCTACAAACTTAGATTTCAGATTTTAATGTACAGTAATACATATGAGTCAAGATGGAGGATTGTGGGTGTTGTCTAAGTCCTTCTTCACCTTCTTTTTCATTCTTTTATTGACTTTGAGTGGTTTTCTGTAACTGAGTGAAAAAGGTCTGCATTGCAAGCCTTAGATGGTCATTATTAGGTCAAAAGTATAAATAATATGGGTCATCTTGTTATTGGGGAACTATCACTCAAATAACCTCAGAAAGTGTTAAAATCACTCCGTTTTACCTTGTTCCCCTAGCTTGCTAGTTAAGCTCACAGCTTGTGAGCCTATAAATAAATAAGATATAATAAACATTCCAAATCCAAATTCAAGCTTAACATCTCCCAAATATTATTCATCCTAACTTTCCCATCCAAGTCTCTCCAAGGTAAAGGCAAGGATGTCATGGGGGACAGTGCCCAATGCTTTCCCTAAGTCCAGGCAGACAAGGTCAGTTGCTCTGCCCCACCAACCCCATCCACCAGTAGTGCAGCCCTGGCATTGAAGGTCACCAAATTTGTAAAGGAATCCCAAGGAGCAGCCCCAGATTCCTCCAAGGCAGGGGCCAGAGATGACTGTTATAGCAGTGTCCTCTCAAGCCTGGCAGGCGTGCAAGCTAGCTCAGTTCTGCACTGCCACTACGAGGATCGGTCGGGGTTACAGGCAGGGCGAGTAACCTCCTCCCGGTAGGTTCTTGGTTCCCCACACCAGCGAGTGGACCCGATGGAGTTGTGACTGCGGCGACGGAAAAAGAGTCGTCTCTCTTTAGGCAAGGTAGAAGGTAGTTTATTAAGGGGAGTCTGGCAAGGATCTCCACCTCAGACCACTGCTGCCCAGAGAGAGCACAGATCAAAGCTTGACAGCCACTTATAAACGGGGGAGGGCTGAAAACGGGTCAGCCAACCAGGGAACACAGGGGTGGTAACAGGGGTGTCAACTTTTGAACCACTAACAAATCACAGAAGGGTAGGAGGGGATTCCCCGGGCACCAGCCTACCACTTGACACCTCTCCTGGATCTTTCCAGAATCCAGGGACGGGTCTTGAAGTGACAGACAGGGCGACCACGAGGAGAAGGGGGGGACAGGAACAGGTGCAGGGAAGGAATGATTGACAGAAAACATCTGGTTAAACAACCAACTTATAAGGAGGGAAACTATTACAAAACGCAGGGGGGTATAGTGGACTAAACCATTACAAAAATAACTCAAAAATCTTACAAAAATAACTTAATAACTTAATAAAACAATTCTCACACCACTACAGACTGTTCTATTTTCATGGCTTTGTCAACTTCCAGCATCTAACTGAGACTCCTCCCAGGTGTCTCCCATAGTTTAGTCTCTGTTTAGGGATCTGAAATCTGGGTATCAGTCTCAGATTACTCCAGAGCAGCTTCCAATTTGGTTTCACCCTTTTGGTGACCCACTGGAGACTTCTCTGGGCATCTCCCAGAGTATTTTCATCTCTGAGTTTGGCACTTGATACCCCAGGTAGCAGCCCCAGACTGCTCCAAGGCAGGCACCTGAAATGATTTTTCTCTTGTCCTGTGTTACCTCCGCTGAGGCGTAGCGACCTGGTTCAGGAACGACACGGCAGCCACACCCAGGCTGCTCGGACCACCAGCTCACAGACACCAGTGTGGTGGACGGCTAATGGCATTTATTAACTGGTTACATGGAGTTATAAAACCTCTGTTTGCTACATCACTTCCGTCTGCTTACGTTACAAGTTAGGTATTGCTTACCTTATCAAGGACACTAACCAACTAAGAGTTGAGGGAGGGGTTCTGTCTGCCCGTACAACGTGATATCTTCCAACCGCCTGTCCCTAATCTCCCACATTTCCCCCCCCTCCCATGACTAAGTAAAAAAGTATAAAAGTATAAATGTTATAAAAGTATAAATGTCATAAAAATACAAAAGCTGTTAAAGTTAGTATAATAGGATACAAAAATGGTATAAAATGTTAGTAACAAGCGCACTTCACGGTAATTGCATGCGTTCGACAAATAGGATGTCGACTTTCTCTAAACGTCTTCTAACAAACGACACTAACTTGTTCAAAATGCAAGGCCCAAAAATCAATGTCAGGAGTATCATGGTGAGAGGGCCTATTAGGGTGGGGACAAGGGTGGCTAGCCATGGGGACTGATTGAACCATGACTCGAACCATCCTTGTTGGGCCTCTCTCTCTCTCTTTCTCTGGGCCAGTCTTCCTCTCAGTTCGGCCATGGAGTCTCGCACGACTCCAGTATGGTCTGCATAAAAACAGCATTCTTCTCTCAAGGCGGCACACAGGCCTCCTTGCTGCATGAGCAAGAGGTCCAGTCCTCGCCTGTTCTGCAGGACGACTTCCGAAAGCGAGGAGATAGATCTTTCCAGAGAGGAGATGGATTTTTCAATTCTCAGTAAGTCTTCGTCAATTGTCATTTGCAGCTGAGAAAGTCTTTGATGTTGGGTCACGAAAGCTGAAACACCTGTGGCTGTGCCAGTGGCTCCTAGGCCAAGGAGCATTGCAATGGTTATACCTGTTACTACTTCTCTTTTGCGGAGCAGGATGGTTTCTTCTAAAAAGCGATACATTTCTTCTTCTTGGTGATACAGGACTCTAGGAACAATCAGAACTTGGACACAAAAGTCAGCAAGGTTATTGAATTTGCTAAGGTACACACAGGGGGTTATTCCAATTTGTTGACAGACCCACATTCCTGATAGGAACGGAACTGCCCACTTATCAGTCTTTTGACTAGGTTGGATGAACTCAGTACAGATATTTGCCATCTGCTTTGCTACGGTTACACTGCCAAAGCATTTGCCTCGGCCTGTGACTTGACTCAAGGTAATTTCCCTCCGGGGGGTGTCCCACTTACAGTTGTGTGGATTGTTTGCTGCAGAATATTCAAAAGGAGCATCAAGGGTGACACCCTCATAAAAAGGAGGTTCTGCATTATAACATAACCAGCATGATTTTGTAAAGTTCGGATTGGATTGGTTCAATGACAAAAAGGTAGCATTTAAACACACTAAGAAACAGATTGTAAGGAGCTGACTTAGGTTTTTGGTAGATAGCTAAAGGACTGAATGAGGAGGAGGTGCCAGATGTGGCCTCTTTCCTGTGTCTGCGTGCTGCGAGATTCTGATAGGGTTTGAATGACTGGGGCACTGAAGGTGGGAGTCTGATAATTTGCACGTTTGCCCAATTTAAATGCCTGGCTGCATTTAAAGCATGCCATTTTTACCTTCTTCCAGTCTGTGAGGGGAGTTTGTTCTGACTTCCCCTCAGCCCAAGTAGAAACATTGTTGTTACTGATTTTATATACTGTTACTTCTTCTTTGTCAGAGCCGGAGTCAGAGCCGGCAGCAGAGGACTGGCTGTCCCAGTCCCAGCTGAAGTCCGGTTCAGAGCCGGAAGTCGACTGACTGGCTGCTTCCGGGCTCTGGAGCCTTTTGGTCGGGCTCTGACCCCGCCCCTTTCCCTCAGGGCTGGGCCGTCCCTTCCCTCTTGGCTCCCGCCCCTTTCCCTCAGGGCTGGGCCACTCCTTCCCCCTGGGCCTCCGCCCCTTTCCCTCAGGGCTGGGCCGTCCCTTCCCTCTTGGCCCCGCCCCTTTCTCTCAGGACTGAGCCGCCCCCTGCACCTGCGCTCCCCTCGCCTCCTACTGTGGGAGCTTCTTGCCTTAGAAAAACGTGCTTTTTGGCAAAGATTAGCTTCAGCTCTATCTTTGCGCTCTCCTCCCTTTTTCTGCTCGCGCGCCCCCGCATTAGCAAATGAGCTCTCTTTGTTTTCGTTGGCAACGAGCCCACTAACTAAACGAATTTCTTTGTTTTCTGCAGTATAGTTGCTGCTTTCCCTCTCGGATTCAGCACTATCTTGAGGCACATAAGGTGGAGGTCCCTCCCCCGCTTTTTCAGCATTCCTAGCTTCTTCAGCTAGACCGTTGTAAAATGACTGCATCTGTTTTATCTCTTCAGTGAGCGACCTTGAGCTGTGAGGAGACAGGTTGTCCTCGTGGCACTGGGGCTGTGACCTTGTATCCTTGGGGATGCTGGGCACTGTGACACTGCTGTCTTTTCCTGGCCATTGCCCAACACAGCCCAGGCTGCCTCCAAGGAGAGCCCTGGGCCCTGGGAGGGACAGGAACTTCCATTCCTGGCACCGGGATTCAGGCCTTGGCCCTTCTGCTCCATCAAACAAAGGGTTTGCTCAGCACCAGAGCCACCTGCCCAGTGCCTCTGCCTGCCTGCAATCGCACACAGCCTCCAATTCTCGGCTCGAACGAGGCCCTGGGGAGGCTTCATCAGAAAGGGCTTTCAGTGGCAACCCTTAATGCTCCAAGACACTTTGGGTTTTTCTTCTGGCTTGGATTTCTTGAGGGACTGCTGCTCTCTCCTCCTCTCAGGATCTGAGGATCCTGGACTCAGAACACCAAATACACACCCAGGGCTCATTAAAAGGAAGAAAGGCCTAATGGGTCGTTACCTTCCCAGCCCCTTGTCAAGTCTTCAACACTTGTAAAGCTAATTAGAGGGGGTTTGAGGACTGGAGATAAAGACTTCCAATGCCCACTTTAAAGAGGTGATAACAGCATTGTGCAGCTGACACTGATCCAGGACATCATAGGAAGACCAGGACCAATGGAAAAACAGTTCCTTGAGGCCCAACACGGGATGGACAACTCTACCCATCACCTCCACTCCCTGGCCCTTTCTCTCAGTGCCCACCTGAGACCTGCCTCACTTTCTGTGATATGAGACTTGTCCACTGAATTCTGTAGTGATGTTACAGCTCCTTTGCACCAACTTCCACCTCTTTTCATCCTAGATTTGGCTGCAAACCGGTATGGAAGGGTTTCTGCTAAATATAAAAAAAAGAAAATGTCTTAATTAAAAATCATAACAACAAGAAAAGCTCCCCACCAAAAAAAACACAAAAAAAACCAAAAACCATCACACCACAACTTAAACCAAAGCAACACAATCAAAAACAAAATAAACAAGTAAAAAAAAACCCAGAAACCAAAGCTGGCCACAAACCCCATAGTGAAACATGATAAGTGGTCAACACAAAAAATGACTCCACATCCTCGACAGCCTCTGCAGATGGTGCCCGCTTGGGCAGAGAGGTACTGCAGAGGGCCAAGTTGGCCTCGTGCCCTGCCCAGGGACTTCTCACACCCCACAGGTCCCAGCCCCACTGAGGTTTTGGGGGGTGTCACCTGTCTCTGCCTTGCCCCCTGCAGCTCCCCGCCACACCACGCTGGCCCCCACACATCCCACTGCCTGTCCAGGGCTCTGCCCCACATTCAACACTGCAGGATCTCCACACACCCATTTCACCAGCTCCCGCTGCCCACCGGGCACGGGGTCGTGGAGACAGCAGAGCCTGGGGATAGAAAAGATGTCACCACGCTAGGGTGCACAGGGGAGCCCCTGGGTGCTGCTGCTGCTGGGTGCACTTGGGCACCACTGTGGGTGTGCTGGAGCTTTGCCAACAGTCACCTGAGCAAAGGACAGCAGCAGCATTCCTGTGGGAGCAGGGTGAGCCCCCAAGGCAGTCTCTGGGCACTGCTCTGGGTGGGCTTCAGTCCCATCCCGGTGGAACAAGTCCCTCTAGAGAGGTCTGGCTCCTCTCCCAAAATACTACACCCTTTGGCAATGGACGTGTTAAACCTGCACCTGAGGGGGCCACAGAGAACATGCGTGTGCAGTGTCTCATTGGGAGGCACAGAGGGTTCCGCATGTCCCCAGCACCTGGAGCTCCACTCTCCCCTCACACATGGTGCTGCCATTCATCAGCCTGAGCCCTGTTTCCTCAAGGAAAGAGAAAGGTGGGAGCAGGTGGGTGGGAGCTCATACTCCCTAATCAGCTGGAGAATCTGTGGGGTTGAGACTCTTGTCTGTGGTAATAGATCATGGTGTTGGAAATTAACCATGTTGCTAGGAGAAGTACAAGGAAAGAATGTGCTGACAAACGAAGCATGAGGAACGGACCAAGACGTCGCGGTTAGGTGATCACGGTGGTCAAAGAAGAATAGAATTTATGGTGGGAGCCTTTTGTGTAAATAAAGATAGGGAAGCAGGTGTTGTGGGAACGGGATATAGCCCATAGAAATTAGAAGATTAATGTTAAACTAAAATGTCATGTATAGCACGTACGTTGATGATGTAATCTGTAAGAAATAGTATAAAACCTGTAAGAAAATGAGAGTCGGTGGGATTCTGATTTGGGATGCTAGTCCCCCGGCTCCCCGGGCCCGAATAAAGCAACCGCATAAACTACTTTGTGGTTTGTGTTTCTCTTCGTTGGGTAACAATGGGAATTAAGGCGGCTCAATACCTTTGTGGCCCTGGATTTTCATTAAGTCTTTGGCCTGAGGATGGATTTTCCCTTTCTTTCTGTGATTTCATTTTAAAATTCCCCTTGCATCAGAAAATGCCATGACCTGAATGCAGCTCAGGCTCAGCAGGGACTGCACCCATGAGCTGGGGCTGCGGGTGGTCCATCAGCTGTTCAGGTGATCTCTGGGGAAAAGAGATCAGGAGCTGTCCTCTGCTCCCTGTTGACAGCTCTGGGGGCTCTGGGAACCCGAGCAGTGTCAGATGTGCCCCCGGGATGGGGTGGGATGTCAGGCTGAGCCCCGAGCCTGAGAGGGGCCCCAGAGAAGGCAGGGGCAGCTCTGCTCCTCCCTGCAGGGTTTGTGCCCTGCACAGAACCACTTCCCATTTCCCATCCAGTGGGGACAAACACCGTGCTGAGGGCACGGAGGAGAACAAAGAGCTTCCCACCTGTTATCAGTACATATTATATAATTGACTTTTTGCAAATATTAAAACGAATGCTATATGTATAATGTTGGAAACTTTGCTCTGTTAATATCGTTTATTTCTGCTATTAACAAGACTTAGAAATAACAGTGTGATAAATAGATATATTTCTTGGGCTATAGCATGTATTAAAATGGAGACTGCATTTTTGTTCATGTAGTTCAGAGAATGGTAAAGATAATCAGGAAATTCCTCACATTCTTGGATTATCCTATCTGGATGTAGATGTCGGTGACCAGAGCCCCAGGGGAGGAATTTATTGACTCTCTGTTATCAGGGAGTGTGGGGACACAGGATGGAGCCACAAGAAGAAAGAAATATGTTGATATGCAGGATGGAATGGGAGCAGGTTGGGGGTTGAAACCAAGCAAAAGAACGTCTAAACTCAAAGGAATGTTTGAATAATTCAGGAGAGTCTATGAATATGCAAGATGTTGATGGCATTTAAAGAAGTGTTTTCTGAGTTAGTTTCATGCTCTTGGTTGAATGCCAAACACCTGGCCATAATTTTTAACCCTTTTGCTTTTTGTGCCTCTTATTGTATTTTTTTATTAACCTTTTAAATTTTACCAAGAAAGTGAACCTTGTTTTTCACACCCCAGCCCAGCAGCTGGGCTCTATTCACTTTCTCCAGTTCCCGTCCTGTTGTGTCCCTGCCCTTGCAGCTCCCACAGCCTCCAGGGCCGCTTTTCCCCTTTGGGTGACTCAGGGAAGTTGAGGGAGGCTCAGCTCTGCCCAGCTGAGGATGGAGGGATCTCTGTGACCAGAGCTGCTTGGGCCATGGTCAGGCCAGCAGGATATGACAGAGCTTGTGTTGGGAAAGATGAAAGTTTGACAAGAAAGTTTCACAGATATGTATGCTTAGCAGAAGGTTCTCTGAATGCGGAACCTGTGAGCAGAATAGAGATGGAAGCAAGTTTTGATATAGAAGAATAAAAGCTGTCTAAATTAAGGATTGCTGAGTCAGTAGTTACTGGACAACTAGGAAAGCAAAGGTTAAATCAAGCTGGAAGGAGATTTTAATGGCTAGAGCAAAGGATACATTGTCCACAAACATAAATATGTTTTCCACTAAGTAAAGATAAATCCGAGGAAAAAGCATAGGCAAACAAAAAACATGTTCTTACCAAGTAGAAAAACAAGTCTAAGAATTTTCCACAGCAAGAAAACAGAAAAACAACTTTAAGCTTAAACTTTAGCATGCTTACTCAATATAGTAGTTATGGTAGGCTGTAGGTAATGGTAAATGTATTGTGTGTGATGCTGATTGGTTATTATGTATTAAGATGCTTGGCAAAGAAAACTATATAATGCATTGTAACCAAAACTAAGGTGACTTCAGGCTTGCCTATAAGCTGTAGCTGGCAGCTTTAGGCTTGGCTCTGTTGCCCATGACCCATGACTGCTGTAACATCATCTATGCAATAAACAGCATTCTGAAGAGCCACCTGTTGTCCCAACATCCTTTGTTGACACATCTATGCAATAAACAGCATTCTGAAGAGCCTCCTGTTGTCCCAACATCCTTTGTTGACACATCTTCTAGAAGCACATAGGATATGCTCAGAGCAGAAGGTTGGTGTTGCTGGCAATATTAAATTAAATACAGCATAGTAAAATTTAACACAACTGAATAAAATTAAATTGAAAATTCTTACAACTCACATTTTATACCATTAAGTACCATTTATTACAACTGACATTTAAACAAATACAGCTTAAAAGTTTACAACATTAAATACAGTTTAAATTGAAGTTCATAGAATTTAAAATTTATACAAATAAATCTAATTTAATGCAATGTAAGCCTTATTTCATATAACTTAAAGTTAATGCAAGTAATTATTATTTAAATTTAAAATTATGCAACTTAGTTTTATGCAATTAAATAAAATTTAATAGAATTTAAATTCATACAACCTAAAGTTAATGCAAGTAAATACTCTTTGATACCATTTAAAGTAATATAACTTAAATTTACATAACTAAATACAGTTTAATACAATATAAATTTAAATTCATACAACTTAAAATTACTACAAAGTAAATACAATTAATGCAATCTGAATTAAAATTCATACAACTTAATGCAAGTAAATATTACATAATACCACTTAAATTTAAGCTAATACTAGTTAAATTTATACAGTTAAATACAATTGACTACAATTTAAATTTAAATTTAAATTAATACAACTTCAAGTCAATACAAGTAAGTAAGATTAACATCTATCAATTTGATATCAATAGCTACAAAATACTACAAAATCAACTTTTGCAAAAACCATGCATCTTTTTTTGGGCCCTATGGCCAAGCTTCGTGGGTTGGGAATGACATGTTTTGTATTTCCAGTCTCAAATATTTCTGTCCCCTTGGAGTCCAGTTGATGTTTTCCATTCCAGGTATTTGCACATGTGGGGGTTCTTAAGTAATGCTCTTCTCCTTCCCTCAAGTACGTCTTCTATTAGTGCCACCTGCAACTCGAAAGAAGTGTCACAAGCAAGTCTATTCACTACCATAGAAACTTTAAAAACTGCTGCAATTAGTTTGTTTCAAAACTGATAGTACTTGGAAACAAAAATACATGAAGGCTCTCTTGGACAACTGGTTGCAGCAGTGATACCTGACTTTGTCATTATTTTTGTTTTCTCCATTTCTGTTTGGATTCAATTCCTTTATTGATGTGGAACAGACTCCTTTCACACAGAGCTCTACTCAAGATGCAGACCCTGCATCGTGGGAGGATCTAAAGAATCAATCTGCCCATTGCATTTTATGCAGAAATAATTAAAAAAAAAAAAAAAAAAAAAAAAAAATCCTGCTCTGCTGACAGGCATTTAGTGGAGCATGGCTTCTTCAGGCTCGACACAGAGGAATGGTATGCAAATCACTCCGAGCATGGCCTCCTCTTGTATTGATCCATGTCCAGAGCTGTCCCTAAAGCGCTCCTCAGCCGTGGCCTTGACTGGAGCTGTGCCACGTGCTCTGGCTGTGCTTTGGGTCAGTGAAGGGGAGTGTTTGTGAGAGAGGCAAGCAAGAAAGTTTATGCACAGTTCCATCTGCTGCCCTGGGGTGCCGAGGGCACAGAGTCTGGGAGAGAAGCTGTGCCTCCTCCTCCTCCTGCCCATGGAGCTGGCCAGGGGGACCTGTTCAGGGGATGGGCTGTACATAGCACTGTGCATGATGCCATGGGAAAGAGTTTTCTTCTGTGGTGGTTGAAGCTCGATGGGCATTTGTCCTTGGGCTTGGCTCCTTTGCTGCCAAAATATCCATTGCCACAGGAGCACGGGGAGCTTGGGGCTCTCCAAAGAGCCTTGTGGGTTGGCTCTGCTGGGATGTGCTCACATAGAAACATACAGGGGGAAGTAGAGAAGAATTTCTGATGCCAGTCTTGTTTTGAAGAAGTTGAAATAAAAGGCTAGGAGGTCCTCAACTGGCCAAAAGCATATTGGGAGTCTGAGGAAGACTGAATCCTGTAGTGCAGGGGTCCAGGGCGAGGGCTTAGCCCTATTAACCACAACCAACCACTGAGTCCGCAGGACTCTCCAGCCAAGACCAAATTAAAATGTCTGCATGACTTTCCTCTGCTGTTAAAAGTGCCTGTTCTGTTCTGGAGGCAGTGCTGGTGTCTGTGTGAGCACAAAGGGCAGAAAGAGGAAGGAAAATGGGTTCCAGGTGATGGGTGGGGTGTGGAGTGAGGGCAAAGGGGACACCTGAACAGCAGCAGGATTTACAGCAGCTCCTTTAGGGCCATCCAGCAGTGTCTGCACTGCTGGGAATGCCACCCGGAAGCAGCAGAGGAATGATATTCCTACCTAGAACTGCTGTTTGGCATAGTCTGCCTGTGCTTTTCGTATTTATAGAATTGGTGTGGGCTCCAGCCCCCCAAATAAGAACTAATCTGGCACATCAGGTGCCGACATCACTGCACTGTTCCTGGTGCCGCTGCTCAGCTGCAACAGCATTTGCACAGCAGGGACACAGCCAGACCCTTGCTGGCTCCCAGGCAAATCACAGACACGTCTCCCTGAGGCTGGTGCCTGAGCACTGGCAGAGGCCAAGGCACAGGATCAGGCTTCACCTGATCTGGTATCACCCTGGCACCTCCTCTCTTTTTCTGCCTTTTGAACAGACCAGACTCAGGGCCATTTCCTACCCGAGGAGCAAGCTGCTCTCCTGCCCTTTGCTGCAGGCTGTTACCTTCTGTATTTTAGTCCATGCATGCTCTCCAGTTCTTCCTGCCAGGATGTCCACAGCATCTGCCATCAGTGACTGCAGCTGTGGCACCAAGATACAAACAATCGGTGTAGAATTCACAGAGAAATTACTTCTCTGAATACACAAATTAAACCATAATTCAAATCCTTGGCACTGGTGTTTTTGTGACTCATCTTTCACACAGTGAGCACGGCCAACTCATCTTTGCTTCAATCCTTGCACTGCATTCTCATAGATCTAAAATACTGTAGGTTTGTCTCCCCACAGTCCACTTCCAGGGGTAGTCCTGGCATTGCCTCATCGTGCACCCTTCCTAACCCCTGGAAAATGATTCAAATACTCTTAATTCAGAGGCAGAGAGACAAGGGTTGGATCTGGAGTGTCCTGCCCTTAGCATCAGTGTTTAGGAACAAACTGGGGAAAACTGGTACTTGAGACCTGTGCTATTGCTGCACTCCAAAAAATTATGTTCCACGATGTTGGGTTATGTTAAAGGGAATCCAAACAAAAGCTTTTGGAGTCTCTTCACAAGCATTATACTTGTGACAAGGAATTAAGATCTACTAGCAGTATGTCTGTAGGTATCAGCATTCCTGGGTGTGCTCAAGGCACAAGGCTTACCCAAAGGCATCCCTTCAGGGGAGGTGAAGAGATACCACCTGTCCATGGATTCACAAGAAGAAGGTGATGTTTCCCCCTCCTCTTTTTCCCCAACCTCCTTGGATACCATCACTTTTGGCCTTGGTGCTGCAGTACTGATCACAATGCTGGCCCTTGCTGGAGCTGGGTTGGGTCTGCCAAGAGCCCAGTCCATTTTCTCAACAGCCTCACAGATTCTTCACTGACTTGGGGCACCTCTGCAGCAAGTCTGACAAGTTACCACGAGCAGGCAGACAGGTTTGTTCCAAGACAGGGAGCATGTGGTGGATGGACCCAGCACAGAAAATCAGTTTTCCCTCTTTTCCCCCCTCTCCTTCTCAGCTGTACCCCAATTCAGGCTGTTTTGCTGCAGGTGCCTTCTGAGGTCAGAGATGTCAAGGCAACATGAGCTGCATCATTGCAATCATTTTTCCAGACTGATTTGGGAAGGTTTTGGGGGCAGAGAAGGGATTTTCAATAGATACTGACAGGTGAGTCCTCGTGGTTCTGTCAGTCACCCTTGTAGGTGATCAGCTCTTCCCCTGTCAAAGCACTGCAGGAGGATTTGAGAACCCTTTCAGGTCCCCTCATTGGACAAAGGACTTCCAGACCACATGGCAACAGCACAGAACTCTGCCCTGGCCTTTCCTGCTCTCTCTCTCAGCCTGCAGAGGCCTAAACAAGTGTTGGAAATCAAAACCTACCAGTTTGCCATCCTCCTGAGAGACTCTCTGCAGGTAGGGAGCAGTCGCCAACTCAGCCATTGCCTGGGTCATCACCTGGGCCTGTTCTTCCCCTCTCTGCAGGTGGCTAAGCAGGCTGGCATGATGGAACTGCTCAATGGCCCGTGCACAGGGGCCACGCTCATCCTGTTTGCCCAGGAAAAGAGAGGAGGTGAGAGGAGAGGCACAGGGAACACCCTGATCCTTGGTGTCCTGTGCCTCAAGGCTTCTCATCTGTGTTTGTGCTGGTCCTGCTCTCAGCAGTGTGCCAGCCAGCACCTTTCAGACCATGCTGCTGGGACAGGCTTCGGAGGGGCAACAAAATTTCCTTCTTGCCACCAGCTCTCTAAGGAGGACTAGGAAAATAAAGATGTCGTCATGATAGATGGGAAGAGGAGACAGCAAATAACAAACACACTTTTCTCCTTTGGAATGGGCTTTTCCATCACCCTCTCCATTGAACGTCACCTGACTTTCCTGGATGAGTTTTCCCGTCTCAAGGGAGAAGCTGAGTAAAATGTGCAGGGTGTCAGCTCATGGTTTGGGTGCAGACAGGCCGATCCATGGTTTCAAAGACAGACTCTGGAGGAACTGAAACCTGCAGAGGTGGTCTCTGGGCTCCAGGCAGCCAGGAACATGGCAGCCTTGAAGCATGTTCCAGCTGTCCCTTCCCATTTTAGCCAGAACAGTTTGTGTATAAATGATGCCATGAACTCGAGGCTGTGTGGCTGCAAAACCAAGCGGGCAGAATTGACTCCGCTTAAGTGTTGCCATGGTTTAATAAGCTTGGGTTTAGCAATGAGCTGATTTGGTCAAAACCAGCCTGAGCAGAACAAGAAGTTAGATTGCACATTTGCATCCACAAATGAGGAAGAGGGCTGCAGAAAGAAATGTTTGTTCTGTTAAAACCCAAATATATTATCTTTTCTTCTCCAAGTAAGTTGTAGTGCTTGAGTCTGTAGCTGAAGTTAGGGCCATTTTTCATTTGGCTTATGTGTGATGGAAGTAATATGGAATTGTGTTTGTAGCTTGAAGACTGTTGTGAAATACTTTAAGGGAAATAGAAGTGGCCCAATCTCTGTCAGGGCCATAAAGAGGTGTCAGTCCCCAGCAGCAGAGCAGCTCTGGCTCTGTGCCCATCTCCATTCCTAGGTAGAACTGGCATTGCCATCTGCTCCATGTGTCAGAGGTTTGTCTTGCTGGGATCACTGAACGCTCTGAAAACTGAAGGGAAAGGGAATATGTTTCCTCTGACAATGGACACAGACCTGGCAGCTGTTTGTTCCAACTCAGTGACTCACTCTTTTCCCCTGGGGTCTTCCGTTCTCTCCATGGCAGCTCCCACACCGATCCCTGGGGGCTGATTATGAACCTGTAGGCTCCTGGTTCACGCCAGTTTCCCTGTCCTTGCTGCTGTGGATGTGGCACCAGGGTAGCCCTTGTCTAAACCACAGGGCTGCTGTGCCAACTTCCATGGAAAAAAGATCAGTTGGCTGCTGCCTTCTGTGGTGCTGGTGGTTTTACCTGGGTTTTCTGGGAGTGCACTTGTGTTTCAGCAAAAATATTTGAATGTCACAGGGGGAGGTATAAGCTAGTGGAAAATACTGCTGTGTGGAAGCAGTGTAAATCTACAGTGGGGACTGGCTTGGGCAGGTCTGAATCCAGTACCCTGCTCTCACATCTGACAGGACGAGTTTCTTTCCCCTGTGCCCTGGAAACCAGACCTTTTTGGTTATCTCTGCTTGAACTGTGTGGTCCTGTTCCTCCAAATCCATTTACAGAAGAGAGGAGTCATAGGGAATGCATAACCTGCCTGATTTCAAAGTTTTTTTCTCTTCCTGTTACTCTTTTGAGACTGCAGTAGTTGCAATAGGGAATCTCATCTCCAAAAGCAAAGAGAGAATTGGGAGTGGGTCAAAAAAATTTTAAAATTGCAGTTTTTCTGGGGCTTTTGGAAAGACCAGGTTTTTACTGTGTTTTGAGTTTCCAACCCACACTCTATTTGTAGTTGTAGCTTCTTGAAGTGCATCAAAGGGAATTCCCCCAGCAGGAACAGATCCTCTCCTTTCCCAAAGCTGCTACTTGCATTACTCTGTACATCAGGAACTGGGGCTTTTGGTCATCCAAAGCCAGGAGCAAAGGGCTTCGGGAAAGCACTGCAAAATAAGCATCTGTGTTTCCTCAGGGGTATCTACCCTCCATCCACTCCACTTCCCTCACCTCTATGTGGATATTTTTTGGCCAAGCCCCACACATCTTTCCCTCTACTGAGGTGCTCAAAGTTTCCTGGCACTCACTGCTGGTCCAGCAACTCTGCCCTCTAGCAGGAAAGGAGTCTGAGCTTCCTCAGATCTCTAGCTCATGTTTCTTTGCTCAGGAGAATAAGTTAAGAATTGCATGGAAGAAGTCTCATCTATGTGCAAATTTAATTGTTGACCTTTGTGCTATCAGCCCCAGTGCTAAAAGCTGTGTCCATTATGGCAGAAAGGATGGAACAGAGGTAGCCACCATCACCTGGCTTATGGTTGTAACAGATGGGAAGGTTACTTCACACCTTCACTCCAGTGGGATCAGGATCTCAATCACTAGAAATGCTTCAAATAGCAGTGATTAACTCTTGACGGAGCTCTGGGTGGGAGGTGCAGTCTACTCTGGGTATGAAATAGAGTGAGTAACTCTGTTGGTGGGTATGTGAAGTAAGAATATAATATCATAGGCCACAAAGATTAGAGAAGACTGCATGCAGAGGGACTTTCAAGAAACTGTGGTCACTCTTATGACACTAGGACTCCTTTTTCAAGAGAGTCTAAACCCACTGGAGCTTTGTTCCTAATGCAATTCACAGAGCGTTTCCAGACACCGGAGGAGCATGTGCAGCAGGAATTACTCCCCAAAAGCACACGTCCTTCCCACACATCACATAACCAGAATATGAATGGGACACTCACCTTTATCTTGGTGCTTCCTATAAAAGCCATGACTGCCATGATCTTTTTCACAGTGTTCTGCCAAAATGTTTCTGCTCCTTCCTCCATGCTGGGACTGAAAGTTATTTTCTGGCCTAGGAATTGAAATCACAGAGCCACAGAGGTGTTGTTTATTCATCTCCATTTTCTTTAGGGGATCTGGCAGAATGCTGGGTGAACTAGCGGAAGAGTGAAGGGGATGGGAAGAGCTGCCTGGGCCATCAGGGGCTAATGGGACTGATGGAAATGGGTTCCAAGACAACCCCTCGCCCCTTCATTTAGTAAGGATTGTGGGCATCACCCCTGAGCCAGGCCCAGTTCTTCAGCAACTTGGCACACCTGGAAAAACTGGCAGTTTTTGAGTTACAAACTTTTCCACGGTTTTTCCAATCTCTTTGTTTCTGAAGCCAAGAGTCAGTAAGTACTGCTGGCCAGGATGAGATTCAGCCTTCTCTGGCAACAGGTGAATTCCATGAGGATCTGCATAGGGAAGGGAAAATAATTTCCACTGTCATATTTCTTTACAGCTGTAAGAGAAGTTACTTTTATGGAGAAAAAAAAGAGATGTCTAAGAAGGAGTGAAATGGTCTCCAGAAACCTTGCTAAAACACAGATGATAAAACCAACATATCCAGCTCTCACTGGGCTTTGAATCTTAGGGCTCCGCAGCCTTTTGCATCAACAGCTTAAATTTTGCTGATGACTGAGATAAAGCATATTCAGCCCAATTCCACAGAGCAGTGGAAGTATTTGAAGGCCAAGCAGCTCAAACTCTCCAACTGTCTCCAACCTTTTGAATTCAGCTGCACAAACACAATCCACAGTGCTTAAGGGCAGCTGAAACCTGCTGTTACCTGTAAATATATGCTGCACATAATGAGGGTGCTTCTCAGCAAAGGTTTTGTTGCCTCCTTTATTTTGTCAGCCTTGTCCTCTTTCTCAAAAGGTGTGTACAGAACAGAAAAAGAGACTTCTCTACGGAGGGCTTCTTGAGTCATAGCCTAAAAACGGGCAAAGAAATTATACATTTCATGTAGGGTAGAGGCTAGTTAAAAAAAACCAAACAAAACAAACAAGCAGTTTGGATGATGATTCCATGAGCCTCCATCTACCAGTAGGAGACAGGGACAAAGGAAACTGTCTTTCAGATAAAGAGAAAAAGTGATTCCATGCTCTCTGAAAGTCACATCAGGAAGCCTTATGAAAAAATGCCTTCAGCAGCAGCTGTATCCAGAATTGTTGTGCCATGGGAGGTTTAGGCTGGATATCAGGAACAGGTTCTTCCCCCAGAGGGTGTTTGAGCACTGGAGCAGGCTCCCTGGGGAAGTGGTCACAGCACCAAGCCTGACAGAGCTCCAGGAGCAGTTGGACAACACTCTCAGGCACAGGGTGTAACTCTTGGGAACGGCCCTGTGTGGGGCCAGGAGTTGGTCCCAATGATCCTTGTGGGTCCCTCCTAGCTTGGCCCATTCAGTGGTTACTCCCCAGGCTGTCAGTTGTTACCTGCCAGTACAGCTGCAGGAGGTCACTGGTGTCCAGCCTTGCGCCTTCGGCCAGGATATACAGATACTGTGCCACCATGGCACTCCTGAGGACAAAAGCAGAGAGAAGAGTGTGCAGGCAGAGAAGGGGCTGTGTGGCCAGGCTGAAAGGAGGGCCTGTTCAAAGAGTGTCAGGTGAGCTTAATGCCAAAGCTTACATAGAACGCCCAGTCCTTGTCCAGCTTTTAGACCAGCATCAGCAAACACATTTTTAGCTCACCAAACTCTGCCAGAAAATAGACCCGTGTTGGCGTGCCTGGCTCTTTCCTGCTCCAAGGTCATTGTGAATAAAACTCAGGAGACGTTGTTTTTGAAGTCTCACTGTGAAGTTTATTATCCTTATC
Organism: Hirundo rustica; assembly: GCF_015227805.2. Lineage (NCBI taxonomy): Eukaryota > Metazoa > Chordata > Aves > Passeriformes > Hirundinidae > Hirundo > Hirundo rustica. The sequence continues at coordinate 1,597,032 of NC_053477.1, forward strand.
TATTACAAACTCATGAGATATGAGCTCTCTCTAACAAGTCAAGAAAGTGAACCCAAAATGGTGTCTATTCAAGGCTATTTAAGTCCCAATTATCCAATAAACAGTTGACATCTGTATTATTTATGTTTCTAATCCAATTACAATCACCCAAAACCCGCAATGCAGACTTCTTTCACCGAATTACAGAAAAAATCCCAGATTTGTGAAAAAGAAGGAAGAAGGTGCAAAAAAGACAACTGATCCACACCCCAAATTCTCCATCTTGGCTCCCATATATCACTATACACTAAAATCCCAAATCTAAGTATTCCAGCCTGTGAGATCACACAGTACTATCCAAACTATATCTCCATGATCCCAGTACTATCACTCATTTTTGGAAGCCTGTTTTAAGGCTGCAGGTCAAGTGCAGGGCTTCCCTGAAGTTCTGTGCCTGTCAGCACAGAGAATCCAAAATTCTCAGTATCTAGATTTCCCACAGCCTCAGATGTCATGTAGGGCTGCAATTGGGATTGTTCACATTAACATGGACTGTGATCTCTGCTGCCCCTGAGATCACATACACAAAGCCAGTGCAAGGCTCCCACAGATTTGGGAGAAGCCTGGCTCCTAGAGGATGTGTCACTGCTAAGAGCTGCAAGGAAAGGGATGCAGAGGAGCCCTGTGGAAGCCCGAGCAGCAGAAGTACCTGGCAGCCTCTGAGTATCTGTGCAGGCAACCGAAAGCAAGCAGCTTGGCGCAGGTGATTGCAGAAGTGAGAGGGGTTCTGAATGATGCTCCTTGGGGAGAGAAGAGGGAGGGACAAGGTGAGACTGGGAGTTCTTAAGAGCTCCTAAGAATCAAGCGGTGACTGAGGCAGACACTGTATGCCTCAACCCAGTGCTACATCTCAAATGTCAAGTGAACTCTCTCTGTCTCTCTCTCCAGCTGTGATCGATGAAGAAAATATTACTGAAAATACTGCTTAAAGGTTCATTTCACTGTGGTTTTGTCCTAAATGCAATTTCATTAGGGGTTTGTGTATTGCTCTAGAAAATATGTTCCATGGGTAATATTCTCTCTTGCCTTTGGCATGTAACATAAGCAAAACTGCTACAGCACAGGCTCTTGTTAACCCCCAGCTTCCCAAACAGGAGCAGCAGGTATCTGTCCCATCTCCCTGGAAGCACTGTGCAACTGGAATGTGTCAGAATGGGAACCTGAGGTATTTTGAAATACTCTCTGTACAAGGCACAGGTGTAATGTGGGCAAAACTTGGCCTGTGTGTCAGACTCTTCAACAGAGGCAATTAGTCCAATCTAAACACCAGTGCCACCTGTAAGGTGTGTTTTCTTGATTCACCTTTTCTATTAGACTGGTTCTTCCCGCACAGCACTTATTCCTAGTCTCTGTTTCATTCTGGATTTCACTCTTAGCAGTGAATCTAATCTGTATTTCCTCTTACCTGTGTGAATGATGCAGAGCAAGGCCAGGCTGCTCCAGCTTTAAGTAGCAGATGACGAGCATTGACTCGATCCAACTGGAAAGCCTGGAAATATCATCTGGAGAGGACTTCAAGGGATCCTCTGTAGCAAAGCCTTTACTGCAAAGCTGCACATGAAACAAAACCATGATTTCCAAATGTTAAAATACACCATTTGCTGGGTGGAAATGCTTTTTGTGACTGATCAGCAGAGAAAACTGAAGTCTAATAGACTCTGGCTTTAACTAAAGTCAGCATTACAAAAATCAGTACAGAGGACAGAAGAGTCTCTCAGGGATGTTCTGGGATTTTTGTTTCTGATGAGAGCTGAATTTAGAGACTGCTGAGGAGCACCAGCCCTACAATTCTGTGATGTCTCAATCACTCTGTCCACAATCCCAGGGATTCATTCCTTCATCCATTTTCCTGGTATGTCCATTCACCAGCCTTTCCTCTTAGGAGGAGACAAGTCCTCCTTTCTTCTTAAGTGACCCGTGGTGCTGTCCCTACCACAGCTCATATCAGAATATAGGGTGCAAAAAATCACTTTAAAAAGATGACACTTTATCATTTTACTCACTGAATGCTATAATAATTATTGCTTTAAAAAATACTTCAGTACTGTAGGAAAAAAAATAAGAATAGGATATTTGCTTGTGAACAGGAAAGCCCTAATATTTGACACATGCTTTTGAATGAAGTTTGACAGAATAGTGCTAAAAAAAGTGCAGTCCCCTTCACAGGGTTTCCAGTGCCTGGCTGAAGGGATTGGAGTCAGAGTGGAGAGAAAACATTAGCTGGGGCAGAGTGAAAACTCCTCAGTTATTGAGGGGGCATTTGTTGCTGATTAAAGAGAGGAGCAATTTTTTTTCACTCTGTGGGACTTCAATTTCCTCCATACATTAATACAGTTTAGAACTGGAGAAAAGTACAAAATTACCTGACATTCTTTTGTTCAGTCCAACACTTCCCCCCTTCTATGGTTGATTTATAACTCCCAGTTTTCAGGTTCCAGGTGAAATCGCCTCTCAGGATTTCTGTCCAACCCTAAGCATTCCGGGTTGTTGCTCCTGGTTCCCTTTACTATCCCTGACCCAGGGAGTGTGGGGACAGCCCTGGCTTTGTTGTGCAGGGGCCACACCTGCTGTGCAGGTGCCACTGCTGTGGCTTTGCTGTGGGGTCACAGCCCTTTAGCCCTGTACCTCCAGTGCCGTGGAGAACTTGGCCGCGGCTGCCGCGAAGTCGCACTGCTGGTACCGAGCGCTGCCTTCCTGCAAGACTGCCTGGAGCTCTGCACTAGTGTGGTGCCACCGGCTGTCCCCTGGGGATTGGGCAGGAGGCTGAGCCACTGCTGGTGGCACTGGTGGTGCCGCTGCTGGTGGTGCTGGTGGTGTCACTGCTGGTGGCACTGCTAGTGGCACTGCTGGTGGCACTGCTGGCGCCACCGTCTCGCCAGACCCAAACTCAGTGTCCGCCTCATCAGCACAGATCAACTCTGCTTCTATTTCCCTGAGTCTGGAGAGAAGGTTGTGAAGTGGAGTGCTCGGGAATGTCCCTGTGCTGCTCTCCGCGGATGTTCCTGCTTTTGTCCCAGACACATTTCCATGGCTTTCTGCTTTCCGTTTACGTGTTGCTCTGTCTGTGCCACTCTGGGGTGGTTCTATGCATTCTTTTGCCTCCTGCCGCACCTGCGGAGGAGAGGGAGCAGGGGGTGAGGGGAGAATCGTGAGATTTAAAGTAATTTCAGAGAATCCCAGAATAGTTTGGGTTGGAAGGGACGTCAAGGATCATCCCATTCCATCTCCCTGCCATGGGCAGGGACAACTTCTCCTCTTCCAGGCTGTTCCAAGCCCTGTCCAACCTGGCCTTGGCCACTTGCAGGGGTCCAGGGGCAGCCACAGCTCCTCTGGCCTCAGCACCCTCAGCCAAGAGTTTCTCCCTAATATCTAATCTAAATCCCTTTCAGCTTAAAGTCATTCCTCCTTGTCCTTGTCACAGCTTGCCTTTGCAAAATGTGCCAGGACAGCTTTGGGATTTTTCCAGGAGTGATTTCTGAAAATGCTTTACCATGGGTTTTAGCATCAAACAAGATGACATGAAGCAGCAATATGTTAAATGAAGAAAAGAAAAAAGAAAAAAGAAAAAAAAAATTCAAGTATCTGGGGGAAGAAAAACTCTTTTCATAGTCTGGAGTGGAGATCTAATGTTCCTTCTCTGCTTTATGCTGCTAAGAGGAGGGCAGGTATTCTGTCCTATTCCAAAGTACCATCTGAGATGCCTCTTCTGATCCCAACAAGAATGGGTGTTCATTCATGGAGAACCAATTTCAAAATCTGCTGAAACATGTGAAATCTATTTCTACTCTGAGCACATTGCTTGTGCTTAGGATATGCGTTACTGTGATTACAATGAAATTAAACAGCACCATCAGAGATCAGGTTCCTATTCTATTTGTTCACATTCACCATCAAATATGTTGTTAAACCAACTAAACAGAGAAAAGTCTCTTTTGGGGTAAAATGGGGGCCCATAAATGAGGCACAGAGAAATGAACCCCACTCAGGGATAGACAGAAGAGCCATGGCCTAGCAGCTTTCCCCTTGCAGGGTTCCTGCAATTCCCTTCCCTAAGTCCCATTTCAAAAGGGTCCTGAGCCAGCTCAGTACAGTTGTACTCACCTCAGGGGCTCTTGAGGAAGGTTCCTGTTGAAGGAACATGTGGGAAGGGAACTCCTGGCTCAGACCAAGCTCCTGGGCAACCTGGAAGAATACAGGGATGGGCACACTCAGGTTTGCATGGCTATCCCCGAGGACGTTGGTCCTAAATATTTTCCCAGCCTACCCCAGCTCAGAAATTCCAGCTGATGTCTTTCTCCCTTCCCTGGAAATCCTTTCAACCCCAGAGTTTGAAAATGGAACAAGCAACCTGCAGGAAAGTGTCTTACTTGGTGAGAACACCATAAAGGAAGGTGTTCGAAGCCCTATCCAGCCTGGCCTTGAACATTTCCAGGGCAACCTCTGTTTGCTCTTGGCAACCTGTGCCAGGGCCTCTCCACCCTCCTCACTATTCCTCCTCCAGGGAGGAATTTCTTCCCAAGATCCAGTCGATCCCTGCCCTTTCTCAGTTGAAAGCCATTCCCCCTTGTGCTGTCCCAGCAGGTCCTTGCCCAAAGTCCCTCCCCAACTGAGTCCCTTCAGGGGCTGGAAGGAGCTCTAAGGTCTCTCCTGAGCCTTCTTCAGGCAGTGGTCCCAGCTCTCACAGCATTTCCCATAGCAGAAGTGCTCCTGCCCCCCGAGCACAGTCTGTTCATTCCTGTGGGCTCCTCTGGACCACAAACAATCATCTGTGAGGGGACTGGGAGAAACCCATTGTGGTCTCTGGGCAGTGCTGAGGCTGGGCTGTAAACTGGGGTGCTGGGAATGCAATGAAAAGGTGCTCCCTCATTAGTGCCCGCAGTGATGGAGAAAATGTGATGCCTTGACATGGCCAGGAGCCCCCATTCCCTGCCAGGCTCATCCCCACGGCCAGCACCAAAGCTGCTGCCAGCTCCGGAACACCCCCTGGGAATGCCCCATTGTTCCCAGGGGGAACAACCGTTCCCCATGGGACAGCGCAGGCCCACCCAGGCCCCCTCTGGGCCTGGCACAGGGAGAGCTGACTCTTCCCCACTCACCTGTTGGGGCTCCATGGCTGTTCTGGCAGTTGCTGAGTTCCAGTTGCACATCCAGGGCAGTTGGAGAGTCCTGCTCCAGCCCAACTGCCCCTGGCCCCACAGCCATGCCCTAGCCCAACTGCCCCTGGACCCAAAGCCCTGGTCCAGGCCCTGCCCTAGGCCCTTCCCCAGGCCCTTCCTGCCCTGCCCCAGGCCTGGCCACCCTGACACAGATGGGGCACATCAGGCTCTGCTCCTGCTCCGCAGCTGCTGCTCAGCAAGGTGGGCATGGCTGCAGGCCCAGCTCCACTGAGGGCACTCAGGAGCTTCTAAACCAATCCCTCCTTCCCCTCCTGGGATTCCTGCAGCTGGGCAGGGGCTGGCACTGGGCTGGGCTTCAAATGACCCCAAAGGCCATTTTCATCTGGGAGCAGCAGCTGTCACTGTGGAATTGGCGGCGGGTGCTGAAATGGATGTGACCCAGGTCCAAACACATCTCTGTCATTGCAGGCCCAGTTTTCAGAGCTGCTGAGCACAACTCTGCCAAAGTTAAATGGAGGCTTTGGAAACCAAACTCAGAATTAGCAACAGCTCTCATCTTGTCTCCAGCTGGTGTCCAGAATTAGATTTAAGATTTTTTTAGATTTTCCTGTTAAAGGGCATTTCAGTGTGTTCTTTCTGCAAATATTGCAGGCAAGTGACTAATTTTATTCATGCCTTACCTTCAAGCCTGGGAGTATCTGACTTCAGTGAAAGTCATTTTTAATTTCACCTCAAAGCTTAAATAACTCAAAGCATCATTCTTCCGAGTAAGAATATAATAGGTCTTTGGTGCAATCTTGCCTTTAAAAAAATGGAGGATGACCATGGAAAAACACCTTAGAAAATATGGATTTGTTTATTTGCTTCTATTCTGAATGCCAGTTGGACAAACCCTGCTGTGATTTCATGCAGATATTCAAGTATATTTCTTTTATACCTCTGAACTTGCAGGATGATTTGATTGTTTTTTTCAGGAACCTCATGACAGTAAAGAAATATGAGGTTGTCTTTTGATATAGTGGGGAGGTATTTTATTATTTTTTTATTTCTATTTTTCAAGACTCTTAAATCTTACACTATATTAATAGTGGCTACAGTAAATTAAAATAAATCCTTCTTGCAATGAGAAGTTATAATTTTGGCAGCTGCTTGCCCTGCCCTGTTCTGTGTCTTTGTCGTGAGTGAAGCCTCTGCTGCTGGAGGCCCCTCTTACACTGGTGTTGGAAATTTGATGACATTGCTCACATGTTAGAAAGAAAGGGTTCATTCCAACAAAATTTATTGCCTGAGCTCTTCTAGTCCAAGTGCTTGAAGCTTGTTTTCTAAAGTTGATCTCAGCTTTTGTTAATAGTTGTGACTTTATAGTGAAATGTTCTTGCATGGGATTTTGCAAGATTCTGTAATCAAGCTTTCTGTTTTATTGTTGGATTTCTTAATGCTGAGTCAGAACTGAATGCAGCATATTGGGAGGGAACCTGTCAAACTCAGCATGGCAGGGACCCGTGGGGCTGTGGAGGGTCCCTGGGCAGGGCCAACAGCCCAACCTGGCCCTCTACAGCACCTCCCTGCCCAACAGGCACCATCTGCAGAGGCCGTGGAGGATGTGGGTGTCATGTCCTGTGATTTATTGTTTATACATGTTTTACCTCTGGAGTTAGGTGGGGTTTTGGGTTTCTGGTTGTTAGCTTGTTTATTTTGTTGCTGGTGGTTTTAGTTTGGGGGGGTTTTATGGGAGGGGAGTTCCTTTTGTTGCTACTATTTTTAATTAATATATTTCTGGTTCATCATTAGCAGAAACCCTTCCATACCGGTTGCAGCCAAATCTAGGATGAAAAGAGGTGGAAGTTGGTGCAAAGGAGCTTGTAACATCACTACAGAATTCAGTGGACAAGTCTCATATCACAGAAAGTGAGGCAGGTCTCAGGTGGGCACTGAGAGAAAGGGCCAGGGAGTGGAGGTGATGGGTAGAGTTGTCCATCCCGTGTTGGGCCTCAAGGAACTGTTTTTCCATTGGTCCTGGTCTTCCTATGATGTCCTGGATCAGTGTCAGCTGCACAATGCTGTTATCACCTCTTTAAAGTGGGCATTGGAGTCTTTATCTCCAGTCCTCAAACCCCTCTAATTAGCTTTACAAGTGTTGAAGACTTGACAAAGGGGCTGGGAAGGTAACGACCCATTAGGCCTTTCTTCCTTTTAATGAGCCCTGGGGTGTATTTGGTGTTCTGAGTCCAGGATCCTCAGATCCTGAGAGGAGAGAGCAGCAGTCCCTCAAGAAATCCAAGCCAGAAGAAAAACCCAAAGTGTCTTGGAGCATTAAGGGTTGCCACTGAAAGCCCTTTCTGATGAAGCCTCCCCAGGGCCTCGTTCGAGCCGAGAATTGGAGGCTGTGTGCGATTGCAGGCAGGCAGAGGCACTGGGCAGGTGGCTCTGGTGCTGAGCAAACCTTTTGTTTGATGGAGCAGAAGGGCCAAGGCCTGAATCCCGGTGCCAGGAATGGAAGTTCCTGTCCCTCCCAGAGCCCAGGGCTCTCCTTGGAGGCAGCCTGGGCTGTGTTGGGCAATGGCCAGGAAAAGACAGCAGTGTCACAGTGCCCAGCATCCCCAATGATACAAGGTCACAGCCCCAGTGCCACGAGGACAACCTGTCTCCTCACAGACCTCACTGCTGCAGATGACTGCCATGGCCAAGGGGACCAAGAGCTCAGGCACTTGCAGGCACGTTCCAAGCTCTTGGGGAAGGACCTTCTGTGCAGGCAAGGACAAGCAGTCCTCCTTCCTCATCCTCCTCATCCTCCTCATCCTCTCTCAGGCACTCAGCCCAGCTCTGTTTGCTCTTTCTCCACTGGCCCGGGTTTGGCTTCCCTTGCCCCAGCTGCGGCCTTTCTGAGCCATGGTAATTCTGCCCAGGCCAGCAATGCCATTGAAATGAATCTCTTCCTTCCATGAGCTCCACTGGCCTGCTGCTCCTCACACTGTCATCCAGGGTATCCCACCATGAGGCAGAGATTTTTTACACAGAGGGTGGTGAAAGCAAGGAACAGGCTGCCCAGGGAGGTGCTGGATGCCTCATCCTTGCAAACATCCAGAGCCACGTTGGATGGGGCTTGAGCAGCTTGCTCTCGATTGAAGGTGTCCCTGTCCATGAGCTGCCTCAGATGATGTTTTACCCTCTAGCAAGAAACTCCATTGTCCTCAATTCACTGAGATTTCTCCCAGGATTCTCCTGGAATTCTTTTGATTTCTCATTTTTGGCACCTGAGTTGATTATCATCACCCACCCATAATCTTCCAGGGAATGTTCCCAATATGTTTTTTGTCCTTTGGAGTTTTTCCTCTAGAATCCACCATTAGACACATCCCAGGTATGTCCCAGAGTCTTCAGATCTACCTGAGAAGCTGAGATCCCAGGAAGCAGCCCTATATTTCTCCAGGGAAGACTCCCAAAGGTGTCTTTGCTCATTTGGAAGTATTTCTCTATGACAGGATGCACTGGAGACTCCTCCTGGCATCTGTCAGAGTCTTCTTTCTGGTTTATGCACGTGATATCCCAGGCAGCAGCCCCAGACTGCTCCAAGGCATGTACCTGAGGTGATTTTGTCTTTTCCTGGAAATTGGATCTTCTGTGAATCTACCTAGCATTGTTCCCAGGCATCTCCCAGAAGTCTTGACCTCCAGTTTCAGGACAACAAATCCTGTCTGGCAGCCCTCCATTGCTCCCTGGGAAGCTGATTTTGATCATTCTTTGCTTTTGCAGCAACCCTGTGTCTTGAAGGATCTTCCTGAGATTCCTACCAGGCATCTCCTGGAGGTCTTTGACACACAGAGAAGTCTAAGGAGATGATATCCTGGGCTGCAGCCCCAGAGGGCTCCAGGGAAGCTGCCCAAGGGGATTTTGTGCCAGGAAAGAGGGAGCTGTGCAGGCCTGCAAGGAACACAGGGGCAACCCTGCTGTGGGTGACTCAGGAGCAGCTGAATGTGGCTCCTCTTGTGCCAGGGTGTGTCTGTGGGTCCCGTTTGGCACCTTGAGGAGCAGCTGAGACATTTAATTTTGAAGAATTAAGGATTTTTAGGAAAATTAAGATAATAGTTGCTGAATTAGCTGAAGTAGGTAGATAAGCTTCGCTTACAGTTAACAGAAGCCAGATGTTAGATAAGATATCCCGGATTAGTAACCCATTGCTTGTCAGCCTTATGTTTATGTAAGCTGTGCTTGTAACAAAACCCAAAATGTACGAATAGGACATCAGATAGATGCAGATTTCCTGCTTAAAGGACCCACTGAACACAAGAAACTCTAAATTCTACCAAGGATTCATTTGTCATGAATGCATTGAAAAGATAGAATGGTCAGAATGAGGAAGACTCATCTTACTTCCTCATTTTGGGTGACCCCTCCCCAGAAGAGACCCCCGACTCATTTTAACAAGCAAACTATGCATGCTTAATAGCCTTTTTGCCAATTAGCATATGACGGGAGGAATAGGAGATGACAGGGTGTAAGAGTCTGTCTGAAGTTCCCCTCATTTGCCTCATGATCGTAATAAGGACCCCGAGGACCCCACTGCAGTTCTGGCCTGCTTGAGGTGGATGCTTGCCAATCGTCTGCAGATGTGTTTTCCCGTGTCACCACGCCACGGTACACTGGCTTTGAGCAGTGTAATGGCAGTTCTGTACCTGAAGATTGCACCTGCTTCATGGTCCCTGCTTCACGACAATAGCCTATGAATTTCCCCACCTCTTGGCCAAGGAGACTTTCTGGAGTAACTTTGGTGATCCTCCACAGAAAATCCCTCATCTGCTTTACAACCATTGTGATAGACAGAGATAGAAGTCCCCTTCCAAGGACTGAGACTGAGACCTCTACACAAAGCCCCTCTCAAGGACCGAGACACGAGACCCCTACAACCCTAGTACGGGGGAGGTGGGGCTGACTTAACCAAAGCGAGATGTTTGCCTGCAGGTGTGGTCGTTGGAGCAAGAAGACAATGGCTCTCGCTTACTGCTAAGAACATGGACTACCTGTTCCCCCTCAGTGGCTTCAATAGACTTACCTGTTCCCCCCGTGATTGAGGACTATAAGAAAAACCCCTGAGTTAACCAGTGAGAGAGAGACTCTCCCCCGATTTTGACAGGTGTCCTGGGGTGACTGTGTATCCCCAATCGTCTATTGGGTGCAAAGGGGAGGGCAAGCGCAGTTTGTTTTTCCCCAGGAAAACTCTGCTCATCGGAGTGACCTTGAAGCGGGGGAGTTGGAACATGGCAAGACGAAAGAAGCTCTGTTGTTTTTTTTTCCCCAGGCAGTTAGTTTAGTGCTAGCGTAGTTAGACGCTGTAGAATAGCTGAAGTTTTTTGCCTTTTTTTTTTTTTCTTTTTTCCTTTTTTTTTTTCTTTTTTACCTTTTTTTTTGTTTCCTTCCTTTTTTTCTTTTTTGCCCTCTCCTCGGAACTGTTCCAACGTCTCCAGACTAAGGACCTGGGGAAGCACCGGGGGGCCTCCACAGGGGACCCACCCCACCAAGACCAGCCCTGCACATCTCCTTTTCTCCCAATGCCAGTGGAGACGGAGCAGTGGAGCACAGTGACGACCCTCAAGAGGAGACCTCCTTTAAGTTTGTTATCCCTCCATAAGCAGCACGAAGCTCTTGTCATCGGGTATTGTGCTGGGAGTGCTTTGCCTGTTTAATAAATAGGTTTTTTCCACTTCTCTCTGAGTAAGTCGTCTCCCGAACCGGTTGGGGGAGGGGAGGGGGGCCCCTTGGGAGGATTTCTCCCAAAATCTGCCTGAAACCACCACACTCTCTCTATCTCTTTCTCTCACTCTTAATCCCTCTATTGCATTTGCTATGGTCAATTGTTGGAGTCTAGGGTATTCTTTTGGCTGCCTTGGAGGGTCAGGGACCTGGGCATGGGGGTCTGGGACCCTAGCCTAGAGCTCAGAGAGACACTGGCTTTGATCTCAGTCTATGGGAAAAACTTCTTAAACTGAGAGAGGGTTTACAGGCCACAAGAGTGTGAAAAATAGTAGTTTAGCTTATCACAGGGTGAAAACCCAGTAATTTTAGATTTCTAGCATTGAAGTGAATGGGGGCAAGATGAAGAATTTAGGGTGTTGTCTCCTCCTTCTTCATTCTCTTTCCCTCACTCCATTTCAGCAGTGACGTGGCACAAAGTAGTTAGTGAGGATTGGGTCAGAGTAAAGATGACCTTTTTAGTAATAGTGATAGACATTGGTAAGAAATAGTAAATAAAGAATACGTAGCAATTAGTATAAAAGATAAGGACAGCCCAGTTCGGGGGGAGACATGAGAAGTCCATGCAGCTGCAAAGATTTCGTTGGACTGAGAAAATTGTAAGATAAGAAACAATAAAGGAAGTATGCAACCTTGAAAAATCTAAACCTGAAGACTCCGTCTCTTCCTTTGGTTTAGCAGAGAGCTGTGCAGGGGGCAAAAGACTCTGAAACCACCTGAATGTCGGGGAATCCCACGACAGTCAATCAATAAAAGGTGCATTTGTTTTAATGCTGAAATCCCCTCTGTGTTGTGTTTTGCACTCTGAGATCAGTAAACGAACCATCACGACCCCCGCTTGTACGAGCGGATCGTGACACAGGGGTATGAATATGCATTTGTATTTTGGGTATTCAACACTTTTGTAAATAAAAGGCTTTGTAATTATCTGTGAATTTCACAGCATGTATTAGGGAGCTATCCCACGTGCTGCCCGGCCGTAATAAACATACACTTTCTAACTTTAAAATGTTAGAGAGTTTTTGTCCGTCACAGTTGGGTATTGATACTAGATCAATACCCATATTTCTTTAATAAGTCACAGCTGGATGTGCCTGTGGCTGCAGGTTCTGTGTCTGGGGTGCTGCTGGCCACAGAGGCAGCCTTGGCCTCCTGGTATGGGGTGGAAGAAGGGCTAGGCAGTGCCCTGTCTGCTGCCCAGCACCAGGTGGGGCTGGCTGGGGCCGTGGCTGCCAGGGCTGGCCAGGACAGCACCTGCCCCACAGGAGCCCTGTGGGTGAAGCAGCTCTCTCTCCCCCTCAGAGCCCGTGCTCCGTTTTAGCCTCGGCTAGCTTGAGAGAGACCCCACACTAGAAGGAATCTACCTTCACCAAGGTCCTTAAAGCTACCCAGAGAGGCTGCTGGAACATTTTTCCTTAGAGAGTACAGGAGACCGTCGATGGCAAAAGGCACAGAGCCTGCTCTCTGTCTGGGGGGATATCACGGCTTTAATCTTAGGGGTCCTGCCCCCGCCAGCCGGAGCTCAGTACGGACCTCTGCCCCCGTCCCCGTTCAATGCCAGAGAGACCAAGCCCCCGGCCGTCGCGGGGCTTTTTCCCAGGGGGAAGGGGCTAGAGGCAGGGACAAGCCACTACCCAATCAGGGACAAGGCGGGAGTGGAACAGAGTTGAGTTACATTCCAGTGTGGGGGGATGGGTGGGGCCGAGCAGGGACAAACCACGTGATACAGTTTCCAAGGGGATACAATAGAAAAACATTACAAAACCCAATATAAAAATGAAACACAATATAAACCCAATTAATGCACTGTAACATGTGGGGAAGGAAAAGGGGGTGACACTGGGATGGGGGCATCACACATGCTTGGGGAGGGACACACACAGCCCCTGAGGACTCTCCTCACCTTCTCCTGCAGCACCAGGAGGATGAACCCTAACATTGAGACCCCCACCCCCAGCATCATCTTGGTGGGGACTGGTGCCAACTTTGGGGTTTGGGAGGGTCACATCTGCCCTAAAATCCTCTCCTAGCCCCAGAAACACTCCCAAATCCCTCAAACCACCTCACAGCTCCTGGCCAGGATGCCCCCAAACACTCCCTGCAAAATAAATGGCCATAAAAGCAACCAAAACCCCTTTCCATCACTCTCAAGTCTCACCCAAATTCTCTCCAAGCCACACAGCCTAGCCAGGACCTCCAAACCCCCTCACAGACTACCCCAAAAGCCCTGCAAACTTCCTCCCAGCACCACAAACACTCCCAAGAGCCACAAAAGCCTCTCCCAGTCCCCCCAGGAGCCCCTAATACCCCTCCAGCCCACCATGGCAGCAACCAGGAGAGGCTAGTGGTCTGGAACATCCCCAGTCGGGAGAAGCTTGGGCACTTCAGCAGCAATTTGGGCACTTTTTGGGGAGCACACCCCAAATAGGGAGACACAGGCCAGGGACTGAGAAAGACAATCAGAATTCCTGGAGAACAGATGGGCTCAGGTGGACAGGTTCCGCTGGCACACCTATGAGATTGTGGAAATGTCCACCTGGCCTTGACACCTCAAGAACACCCAAATCTTCCTGAGTAAGCCATTGAACCAACCACAAATTCACCACAAATCCCAGTAAATGGTGCAACTTTGTAGAATTTCCCCACGAGACTAGACGGCCGCCGATGGCAACAGTAAAAGAGTCTGCTCTCTTTCACCAGGTGGGATAGTACAGCTTTTATTCTCAAGTCCTGTCCTGCGTGGTTGGAGCCGTCCTGACGACTCGCTGGTGCCAGAGAGAGCTCACCTCTCCCCTGTGGGGGCCTTTTTCCCCAGGGGGCAGGGCCCAGAGGCAGGGACAAGACACTATCCAACCAGGGAGAAGTGGGAGGGGAACAGGGTTGGGTTACATTTCAGTGTGGGGGATGGGCACCACCTGGCAAGGACAGATCATAGGCCAGATACATAGAAAAAACATTACAAATCCGACGAAATATAAACCCAATTAATGCATTACAACACAGCTTTAGATCTCTTTGTTTAATTTCTTTATTTTTACCCAAATTCTGGGTGTTTTGATGGCATAAAGATGGAAATTATTTAGGAAGGTGTGAAAAATTAGGTTCATTTTCCTGGTAAATTTTAAGAAATATGTTTAATAAAAAAAAAAAAAGAAGACAATTAGGAGACAAATTAAGCAAAATTATGGCCAGCGGGGTGACTTGGCATTCAGCCAAGTCCACAACCTGCTGTTTCAGAGATATTCTTTAAATACCCTTTCTATTGCATCAGTCTGTTGTGACTTATTAAAGAAATATGGGTATTGATTTAGTATTGATACCCAACTGTGACGGACTCTCTAACGGTTTAAAGTTAGAAATTGTATGTTTATTACGGCCGGGCAGCACGCAGGATAGTTCCCTAATATGCACTTTGAAATTCACAGGTAATTACAAAGCCTTTTATTTACAAAAGTGTTGAATACCCATATACAAATGCATATTCATACCCCTCCCATGTCACCTCCCATTCCTCGCTTTGTATGCTAATTGGCAAAAAGGCTATTAAGCATGCGTACTTTGTTTCTTGTAATGAGTCGGGGGTCTCTTCTAGGGAGGGGTCACCCAAAATGAGGAAGTAAGATGAGTCGTCTTCATTCTGACCTTTCTACCTTTTCAATGGATTCGTGACAAATGAACCCTTGGTAGAACTTAGAGTTTCCTGTGCTCAGTGGGTCCTTTAAGCACGAAATCTGCATCTATCTGATGTCCTATTTCGTACATTTTGGGTTTCGTTACAAGCACAGCTACATAAGCTTAAAGCTGACAAGCAATGAGTTACTAAATCCGGGATAGCTTATCTAAGATCCGTCTTCTGTTAACTGCGAACAAAGCTTACCTATCTACTCCAGCTAATTCAGCAACGAATTATCTTAACTTTCCTAAAATCCCCAATTCTTCAAATTTAATGTCTCAAGTTGCATATTCATATTTTTCCATAAACTAGTTTCCATATTGCAGGAAGTCTTTTGCATGGTCCCTCCTTGGTTCCGCCCTTTTAGAGCATGCATCTTTCTTGGCTGTGTCTTCTTCATCACCTCCAGTTTGGGCCTTGGTCCATGTCCTAGGTTACAATGTAAGATGTGCCCAAAGTATGTATTCTATCACCATCTACATGAGCTGTTGAAACTAGGTTGGGCAGTGTTTCCCTTGCCCACTTCCTCCAGAGATCTACAGTTAATGGGCCATCAATGCCTTGACCCATGACTCATAGGTAACTCCCTCCAGGAGCTATCTCTGGTTAATGGGCAATCAAGGACCCATTGCATGACTCATAGAATATCAGCCCTTTGTGAGATGCTCCGCTCAGGGGGAAGAGCCAAGCATTCCCACCTGGATATAATCTGGGATTTGGGACAGCACAACTAGCCTTATCCACTGGATTCCCAGAGGACAAGGGCTACCAGGCCTTTCTACAGGATCACTGCTTCAAGACCACTTCATCTGGACTGCCACCACCACGGGGTATCAGGTTGTATTCTGACTCTGTCAGTGATCTTTTGTACTATTGCATTTGATTTATTTTATTTTACTTTTATTTTCTCTCCTGTTAAATTGTTTTTCTGACTTGGAGTCTCTCGCTGGTTTTGCTTTCAGGCCAGCACAGTCCATACTTTATTCAGATAGCAGAGATGCTGATAGTTGGTATATCAATAGTAGGGTCTTCTTTACATGTTCACTGGATGTTATCCCGACCAAACAGACAATTTAAGCATACTATATCAATTACTACTATTATGCCTATTTTTTTTACTAATGTGATATATGTCCTAAAGTTAATTCGTGTTAAATGTTATAATATGTAATTCATTCTCTGTAAGATGTAAGTTCATTCCTAATCGTGTATACCACGGGTTAACTGGGACTGAGACAGCACGAAGTGGGACACGAGGAATTCTTTTGCTAGAGATTGCAAGGGAGGGACATGAGAAAAGTAAGCCAAGAATTACATGAAAAGGGACACATGAAAACTTCTGCCGGGAATCGTTAGAGGAAAACAAAACGACGGAAGAGGGAGATGGAGAACCCGGAGAACCGAATGATTACATCAGACCGATATCTTATCCGTCCCCGCCCGACATTAACATCTCTACACTGTATCCGGACACAGCAATTAAGACATTGTTCTCCTGAGAAGATCCTTTCAACCCCACCAGAACCCGACCATGAATATCTAATGAGGCTGCCTCGGAAGGGGGAGTCTCGGGAGTCCCGATTTTTACTCAGCGAACCAGTGTATAAAAAAGGACCGCCTCAGACCGAAAATGTGAACTTGGGTGGTGACAGACTGACAGAGTGTGTTACAGTGTTCACCCAGTGCCGAAACCCCGGGATTCGACGCTGTCCTTTTAACTGTGGCTATCGGAGACTGTTATTTTGTCTCAAAATAAAATTCTAAATTTTGATTTACTAAATTTGGTCCATCGCGTTTACTACAACTAATAACAGAAATAAAAACTTATATCTTTACAACAAAGTTATTAATCATATAGCACACATCTTGCAAAATGCCAGCTTTATATTATACTTATATTATACACTTAGAACAGTAGGAAAAGACCTCCAAGGATCATCTAGCTTTGCTCGATGCCACCAGAAGAAACAATTGGGCGGAGCAGATTTTTTAGGGTGTAAAGACATTTAGTTTTTCTTTCCTTTTTACTTAAAGATTTATTTTCCCTTAAATTGCTAGGAAACACTGACAACTGGGGGCTTAAGAAAACCAAAGAAGCGATCAAGCTCAGGGGAAGAGGGCATCTGGCTGTACTTCTCTTACACAGGAGTTTCTCTACAGGGGCAGACACCACGAAAATTGAGGCAGGTAAAAGATGGGGCTGTGGCAGCCTCTGCCTCTCTCTTGGCTTCAGAGGAGGAAGGTCAGAGCTGCTGCTTGGGGGAAGGAATTCACTGCTGCTGTTGGAGCCCAGCCCAGAGCTGCTTCTTCTGCCATGGGGTGAGCCTCTGCTTGTGAGAGCAGCCACTGAACTGGGACCTTATTATCATCTATCTCACTGTTATAGATGGGTAATATGATTGGCTTTTGGAATTGCAGGATGAATACTGTGTATACATTGAGAGAAATTTTGTTGATGTATGGTTATGTTATTGTAGTTTGTTGTTTGGACATCCCCTGTTCTCCCCATAGTCTCCTTTGCCCCCATTTTTATTGTTGCCAGCCTTGGTTGTCAGGGACATGTGGAGGGAGTCCAAGTACACATGTTCCTTGCCTGGTGCAGTTGGGAACGGGGAGAGCTTGTTGCTGGGGAGGCTTGGCATGACAACACCATACCTCCAGTCAAGTTGCAAGAAGGTCTCCACCAACGGACATCAAAGAAGTGCTGACTGGCAGACTTTGGAAAGGGCCAGAGTTGACTGATGCAACACCAAGGGTATAAAAGGCGGAGCTGCCATTTTGTGGATGAGCCTCTGGCAGTTAGCCACACTCCCAGTGCTGTCCCTTTCTCCTTACTCAGTCCTTTGTTGTGTTTGTTGAGGTTAAATAAACCTTTGAAATTTTAGAGTGGTCGTTTCTCACAACTGGGGACTCATCTGGGATTAAAACCTCGTCTCCATAGCCCTAGGAGATTCTGGACGAGAGTTGCACCCTGCTGATTTTGGTGGCTCGATCGGCTTCTCCTGAGGTCATTGGTGATTTGCAGGTCAACACCCTGCGGACAACACCAAATAAGGAAAAAGAAGAGGGGGAAGAAGGGAAAAGGTTCCCTGAGAAACTGCAGATGGAAAGATCTGGAGGATTGTGAGTATTTTGCAAGGGGGAGAAGGAGTCCAGGAGTGTGCTTGGGGTGTGAGTGGGATGCAGTCTGGGAGTGTGGTTAGTGTGTGAGTGAGACTCTGGAGAACTGGTTTGAAAAGGCACCATCCTCATAATTTGCGCTGGCTGGATTGCCCATAATGTGAGTGCAGGAACCTCAGCTCTGGTCTGTACTGCACAGGATCCAAACCTGAGTCTGTTGGAGCTTAAGGACAGTTGGGTGGATTTGGACTGTGTTAGATTGGAGGCAAGATGTGAAGTGAAAGAGAGGCAAGGACAACGAGCGGCGAGGTGTGAAGAGCGGCAGAGAGAGGCTGCTGGCTGTGACTCAGAAGTGCCAGGTGTGGTAACACCTGGTGGTGCCAGCCCAACTGTGCACGGCTGCCAGCTCTGGCTCAAAAGCACCAGGCACGGTAACACCCGGCGCTGCCAGCCCAGCTGTGTGGAGGTCTCCAGGCCATGGACCCTTGCTTCGTGAAGCAGTTGGGAATGGGGAAAGTTTGTTGCTGTGGAGGCTTGGCATGACAACACTGCACCTCCAATCAAGTTGCAAGAAGGACTCCACTTTTGGACAGCAAAGAAGAGCTGACTGGCAAACTTCGGGAGGAGCCAGGGATAACGGATGCAACACCAGGGGTATAAAAGGCCATTTTGTAGATGAGCCTCTGTCAGTCGGCCATGCTCCCAGGGCTGTCCCTTTCTCCTTATTCAATCTTTTTGATGTTAAGGTTTAATAAACTTCTGGATTTTTAAAATGAGCGGTTGTTTCTCAAATGTTACTTACTAAAAGACAGATCTATCACCATCTGCTTGGGTGCCCGGGATCCTCAGCTTGCCTCTCACTGCCCTGCTGGGAGCCAAGCTGCTGCTGCCCCCACCCCCGCTGCTTCTTCTGCACTGCTCCAAGCTTTTGCCACACTGACGCCCTGCACCCCCTGCCTGCTGATACATCCTGCCAGCTCAACTCACTGCTTCCGAGAGTCCTGAGAGTCCTGCTAGGGCCCTGGGATCAACTGCCCCAGGGCTTTCTGAAGCAACGCCTCTCTTCCATCCCTTCGTCTCGGTCCAGCTGCCATTACCATGCACTCCCCAAGCTTGCACCACAGCATCCCTGCAGCCACGGGGGAATCAGGGGAAAGTGCCTGCAGCCAAGAAGGCTGCCACTGGGTTTGTGGTTCTGTTTGTTGTTAATGCCATAGTAGTTGTTGTTTGTTTGCTTTATTATACATACTACTAAAGAACTGTTATTCCTATTCTCATATCTTTGCCTGAGAGCTCCTTAATTTCAAAATTATAATTTGGAGGTAGGGGGTTTGCATTTTCCATTCCAATGGAGGATCCTGCTTTCCTTAGCAGACACCGGTCTTTCAAACCAAGACAAGGGAAAAAAACAGCTCTTCCCAATGTTGATCTGTCTCAATAGATGTTCCCGACCCTGTGTTCATCCAGGTGCCAACAGGGCTCCAGGAGGATGTGGAGATCACCAGTCAGGTGTCTCCTCAGCATGGATCACTGGGAATGTGGGTCACCAGGGCTCTCCCCAATGAGGGTCCTCTGATGGGGGATGGAGTTGGAGCAGAGGATGAAGCTCTTCCTGCAGTCGAGGCACTTGCAGGGCTTCCCTTACCGGTGTCTCCATTGGTGTTGATTCAAAACAGAGCTAGTTCTGAACCTCTTCCCACACTCAGGACACTCGTAGGGCTTCTCCCCAGTGTGGATGCGCCGGTGCCTGATGAGATGGGAGTTGTGCTTGAAGCCCTTCCTGCAGTCAGGGCAGCGGAAGGGCTTCTCGTCTGTGTGAATCCGCTGATGTATGAGGAGAAGGGAGCTGGTCTGAAACCTCTTCCCACATTCAGAACACTCATAGGGCCTTTCCCCAGTGTGGATCTTCTGGTGGGAGGTCAGGTGGGAGCTCCGGTTGAAGCTCTGGCCACATTCCCCACACTCGAAGGGGCGTTCCCCAGTGTGGATGCGATGGTGGATGATCAGTCCAGGGGTGTCTCTGAAGCCCTTCCCACACTCAGGACACTCATAAGGCCTCTCCCCGGTGTGGATCATCTGGTGGCGGATCAGGCGGGACCTCCAGCTGAAGCTCTTCCCACATTCCCCACACTTGTGGGGCTTCTCCTCATCATGAAACTGCTCATATACCACCAGGTTTGAACTCTGGCTGAAGCTCTGGCTGCCTTCCTGGCACAGGGTGGATCTTTCCTCCTCGGAGCACCCTGGGATGGGTTTGGAGCCTCTCCTCCTAAGGGATCTCTGTGGCTTTTCCTCCCCGTCAGATTCCTGTGCCGTGGAGCCATTCAAAACAGCCTCTTCCATGGGGTTCTGCTGTGGGGATTTGTCTTCCCTGGTCTCTGTCTGCAGCTCCTTGTCTGGGGAAGAAAAGGACAAGGAGAGGATGGGATTTGCCTCAGCGACAGAGGGAAGGGAAAGGAGATCCTACCAATTCGTCCCTGGCAGGACGGTGTTGGCAGTGGGGTTGTCCTGCAGCCGGGGGCCATGCTGGGCTGGGGGATGGAGCAGAAGAGAGGGGGAAAGGGGGCAGTGACTTCCTCCTCACCTGCCTGGGTGTCCTGGGCCATCTTCCTCCTCCTTGCAGCCTCCTCCTCCATTGGGCCAAGGTTTGGGAATGGGAAATCCTGATTTGGGGAAAAGCAAAGGATGTGCATGTTGAGTTTGAAGGCCCTTCTACCCAAGTCCATCTCTAGAAGTCAGCATTGTGTGTCCATAAAAAACTGCCCTGAAAATGCCTCCCAGGAGCTCCCCATCTCTGGTCTCTCCATTTCAGGGTTCTGGGATTCTTCCCTGTCCAGGCTGCCAAAGGTTCCAGGAATCTGAAAACCTACCCCTTCTCCTGTCTCCCACGTAGGCATGCCAGGGGCTTTAGGGATGCCAGGGGCCCTTCTCCCCTTATTCTCTGCTTTGGGGTGCAGGGGGTTCAAGGAGTCCCTCCCAGCCCTCTCCAGGCTGTTGAGGGTCCCACCTCTCCGGGCTCCCCACTTTGGGGTCCTGGGGGACACAGGGCTCTGCTCCTCCAGGCTGCCTCTGCCGGCAGCCACAGCTGGGACCCTACAACGTACCCCCAAGGGGCATGTTCCACTCACCTTTGGAGTTCTTCAGTCTCCAAACATGCCCCTTGCCCAAAAATCCCAGGGAGCCTTCAGGATATCTGGGCTGAGCTCCCCCTCCCTGGTCACCTGTGGGATGGGGCGGGGTGGTGACGGGACGGGCAGTGCTCCCATGTCGGGGGGGGGCTGCGCATTCAGGGAGTGCTCGACCTCCTTCTTCCTTTTCCTTTTCTTGATCCTCATTGGTCCTTCTAACTTCCATCCCTCTTCCTCCTCCTCCCCCAGGAGCAGACACACCCTCTATGCCCCTGTTCCCCAAACCCCTGGCAGCCAGCAGGAGGAGCAGGAATGGCGCCGCAACAGGTCGGGATGGGAGCGCTGGGCTCTCGGCTGCTCCCACCCGCTGGAGGCAGGGGGAACCTGGCCTGGGGAAAAGGAGAGAGAAACTGGGAAAACTGGGGGCTGCAGATCCAAACTGGGCCATGCTGGGGACCCTGTGTGGGGGCTTCCACTACTGGGGCTCCTCTTAGGAGCCTGGAGATCTGTCAGGGGGGAACACAGAGAGGGCTGGGGGATCCCAGGAGTGGCATCACTGGAAGTGACTGGTTTCTAGTGGGGTAACTGGAGCCTTCCTGGTGCAACTGTGAGTGACTGGGAATGACTACAAGCATGCTGAGGGCAACTGGGATATACTGGGAGTGCCTGGAACTACACTGGGAACAGCTAGGACCATGGTGGGGACAACTGGGACCACACTGGGGGCAACTGGGAGTGAGTGGGACCATGCTGAGAGGGAGTGAGACTGTACTAGGGGCAAATGGGATCCTACTGGGATCACAGAAGGACCAGCTGGGCCCATGCTGGTGGAGACTGGCATCATGCAAAGGGTGACTGGAAACATACAGGGATTGACTGGGAGTGGCTGTGAGTAACTGGAATCATGCTGAAAGCAACTGGGAGGAAGTGGGAATGACTGGGAGTATGCTGGGGGCAACTGGGATATATTGGGAGAGACAGAGAATCACAGGGATCATACTAGAGGGTCTTGGGCTCATGCTGGCATTGACAGGGAGCAACTGGGAGCCACTGACCACATACTGGGAGTGATTGGGAGTGACTGGAATTAGACTGCAAGTGACTGGGATCATACAGGGACGGGCTACAATCATACTGGGATTATGGATTATAAAGTGTGACTAGACCTAGACTGGGGGTTACTCGGGAGTTACCAGGCCTATGCTGGGAACCAACTGGGGACACACTGGAAGGAACTGGGAATGACAGGATACATGCTGGGGACATATGGGATGCACTGGGAGTGACTGAGACAATACTAGGGGCATCTGAACTACACTGAGGTAGCTGGGAGTGCCTGGCAATGACTATGAGAATGTTCAGGGCAACTGGGATATACTGGGAATGCCTGAAACCATGCGGGTTATGACCGGGACCACACTGGGAGCCACTGGGAATGTGCTGGGAGGAGCTGGGGGCAACTGGGGGCAATGGGAGTGACTGGGCCCTGCTGGGAGAGATCATACTGGGAATTACTGGGGCTATACTAGGGGCAACTGGGAGAACTGGGGCCACACATTACTAAAGTGAGAGGAACGGCGAGCATCTGGGACCGTGCTGGGGGCAAAGTGTACCATAATAGGAGATGACTGGGAGCGACTGGGTTGATACTGGGATTAGGCAGGGAGTGAGGGGAAGTGACCAGAACCATACTGGGACTGACTGGGCTCATACTGGGAGTGCCGGGGACACTGGAACCACACGGCAGGAGACTCTGAGCTCATACTGGGAGTAGCCACTTCCAGCACCGGGACCCCGGAACCCGTCTCCCGGCCATTCTGCCCCTCCAGGCCCAGCACCCCCGCCGGGGTCCCGCCAGTTCCGGGGGTCCCCCCATCTCGGGGTCCCCGCTTTGCGGTTCTGGGGGGGGGGGTCTCCTCCACCCAGGGTGTCGCTTAGGGAAGCCTCGGCTCTCCCGTGGCTCCCCAAACCCGGTGTCCCCCCGTCGGTCCTGCCTGTCCCGCGCGGTCCCCACGTGGCCCCGGCAGAGCTCGGAGGGCCTGGCCCGGGAAGCCCAACCCCCATCGCGGGGGGACCCGCGTCCCCCCGGCCCCCAACGGGGCTCTGCCGTCACCGGGACCCCCCAGAACACCTCCCGGGAACCCCCCGATGTCTCCCCGAGGGGCATCTGCGCCTCGGCTTTGGAGCCCTGCAATCTCCAAACATCCCCCCCGGCAAAAAAGCCTCCAAACCCAGGGACTCCCCCGGGATATGTGGGGCGAGCTCCCCCTCCCCGGGCACCTGCGGGACGGGAGGCGATCGTGCCGGGGTTGCTGCGGGTTCAGAGAGCGCTGAAGCTCCGGCTTCCTCCTCCTCTCCTCTCCTCTCCTCTCCTCTCCTCTTCCTGCTGCCGCCCCGCCTCCTCCTCCTCCGCCTCTTCCTCCTTCCCTCCTCCTCCTCCCCCGCCCGCCCCGGCCCCCCCGGTCCCCAAACCCCTGGCAGCCCGCGGGAGGGGCGGGGATGGAGCCGGGACAGGTCGGGATGGGCAGCGCGGGGCTCTGGGCTGCTCCCACCAGCTGGGGACGGGGGGAACCCGGCCCGGGGAAAAGGAGAGAGAAACTGGGAAAACTGGGGGCTGCAGATCCAAACTGGGCCTTGCTGGGGACCCTGGATTGGAAATTCAATTTCTTGGACTCTTCCCAGAGGCGTGGAGATGTTGGACGGGGGACTGCAGACGGGTGAGCGCTCCCAAAAGTGTGTTTTGGGGATAGGATCCGTGGGGATGGGAATGTCCTGCTCGCGTCCCAAGGCAGGGTCTCACCTGAGCCAGGTGTGCAGGGCAGGACCTTGCCCTAACCCCAAGCCCTGTCCCACCTGCAGGATCTGCTTCCCCTCGGCCTCTTCCTCCTGCAGCCCCAAGCCCGGCTTGTTGCTAAACAAAGGGGGTGGGGTGGGGTCATCCCCCAGCGGGGGCTGTGCACCCCCTCTGCCCCCTCCCCAAATTCCCTCCCAGGGGCAGCAGAAGCTGGGGCAGGAGCCCTGTGAGGAGGGAAAAGGGAGTAACACCGGAATGGGGGGGGGTCACACATGCTCTGGGGAAGAAGCACAAGAACCTTGGGGACACCACCCCTCAGCTTCTTCTGCAGCACCAGGAGGATGAAACGAAACTTGGAGCCCCCAAACCCCAGCACCATCTTGGGGGTGGCATGTGGTGGCAGCTTTGGGGGTCTGGTGGGTCACATCTGCCCTAAAGCCCCCTCAGCCCCACAAACACTCCTGAAACCCTCAAACCACCCCAAAGCTCCAGGCCAGGATCCCCCCAAATGCTTTTTGCAATATAAATGGCCCCAAGAACCACCAAAACCCCTTTCCATCACCCCCAAGTCTCACCCAAATTCTCTCCAAGCCACACAGCCTGGCCAGGACCTCCAAACCCCCCTCATAGACTGCCCCAAAAACCCCACAAACCCCCTCCCAGCATCACAAATGGCCCCAAGAGCCACAAAAACCTCTCCTAGTTCCCCCAGCATCCCCCAAAACCTCCTCCCAGCCCCCAATGGCACCAAACAGGAGAGGTTGGTGGACAGGAACATCCACAGCCAGGACCAGCTTGGGCACTTTAGCAGCGATTTGGGCACTTTGCGGAGCACATCCCAAAATGGGGAGACCCAGGCCAGGGACTGGGACAGACAACCGGAATTCCTGGAGAACAGACGGGCTCAGGTAGACACATTCCGCTGGCACACGTCCGCCCCACCTGGGCAACCCCACAATGCCCAATCCTCCCAAAAAATCCTGTGAACCAACCCCAAATGCATCCCCAAATCCTGGTAAAATAGTGCTGCTTTAGATCCCTTTACTTAATTTCTTTATTTTTACCCCAGTCCTGAGTGTTTTGATGCAATAAAGATGGAAATTACTCAGGTAGGAAGAGATCTCTGAGATCATCCAGTACTGCTTGATGACACCAGAAGAAACAACTGGACAGAGCAGACAAGAATTTTAGGGTGTCAAATTAGAAAATCGGATTTTTCCAACGAATTTCCAATGTCAATTTGACTACTGATGGATGTTCCTGCCCTTGTGTTCATCCAGGTGCCCATGGGGGTCCAGGACAATGTGGAGACCACCAGCCAGGTGTCTTCCCAGCGTGGGTGACTGGGAATGTGGGTCACCAGGGCTCTGCCCACTGTAGGTCCTCTGATGGGAGGTGGAGTTAGAGCAGCACACAAAGCTTTTCCCACAGTTGAGGCACTCACAGGGCTTCCCTTACCGGTGGCTCCGTTGGTGTCTGATCAAGTGAGAACTCGTGGAGAAGCTCTTTGCACACTCGGGACACTTGTAGGGCTTCTCCCCAGTGTGAATGCGCCGGTGGGTGATGAGGGTGGAGTTGTGCTTGAAGCCCTTCCCACAGTCCGGGCAGCGGAAGGGCCTCTCATCCGTGTGAATCCGCTGATGTATGAGGAGATCTGAGCTGGTATGAAACCTCTTCCCACACTCAGGACACTCATAGGGCCTCTCCCCAGAGTGAATCTTCTTGTGGGTGGACAGGCGGGAGATGTGGCTGAAGCGCTTCCCACATTCCAAGCACTCATAGGGCCTCTCCCCAGTGTGGGTCCTCTGGTGGCTGATCAGGTTGGAGCTTTGGCTGAAGCTCTTCCCACATTCACCACACCCAAAGGGCCTCTCCCCAGTGTGGATCCTCTGGTGGATAATAAGCCTGGAGCTCTGGATGAAGCTCTTCCCACATTCACCACACTCAAAGGGCTTCTCACCAGAGTGGATCATCTGGTGGACAATCAGGTTCGAGCTCTCGCTGAAGCCCTTCCCACATTCCAGGCACTCATAGGGCCATTCTCCGGTGTGGATCACCTGGTGGCGGATCAGGTGGGAGCTGTCTCTGAAGCCCTTCCCACACTCAGGACACTCATACGGCTTCTCCCCGGTGTGGATCATCTGGTGGCGGATCAGGTGGGACCTCCAGCTGAAGCTCTTCCCACATTCCCCACACTTGTGGGGCTTCTCCTCATCATGAAACTGCTCATATACCACCAGGTTTGAACTCTGGCTGAAGCTCTGGCTGCCTTCCTGGCACAGGGTGGATCTTTCCTCCTCGGAGCACCCTGGGATGGGTTTGGAGCCTCTCCTCCTAAGGGATCTCTGTGGCTTTTCCTCCCCGTCAGATTCCTGTGCCGTGGAGCCATTCAAAACAGCCTCTTCCATGGGGTTCTGCTGTGGGGATTTGTCTTCCCTGGTCTCTGTCTGCAGCTCCTTGTCTGGGGAAGAAAGGACAAGGAGAGGATGGGATTTGCCTCAGCGACAGAGGGAAGGGAAAGGAGATCCTACCAATTCGTCCCTGGCAGGACGGTGTTGGCAGTGGGGTTGTCCTGCAGCCGGGGGCCATGCTGGGCTGGGGGATGGAGCAGAAGAGAGGGGGAAAGGGGCAGTGACTTCCTCCTCACCTGCCTGGGTGTCCTGGGCCATCTTCCTCCTCCTTGCAGCCTCCTCCTCCATTGGGCCAAGGTTTGGGAATGGGAAATCCTGATTTGGGGAAAAGCAAAGGATGTGCATGTTGAGTTTGAAGGCCCTTCTACCCAAGTCCATCTCTAGAAGTCAGCATTGTGTGTCCATAAAAAACTGCCCTGAAAATGCCTCCCAGGAGCTCCCCATCTCTGGTCTCTCCATTTCAGGGTTCTGGGATTCTTCCCTGTCCAGGCTGCCAAAGGTTCCAGGAATCTGAAAACCTACCCCTTCTCCTGTCTCCCACGTAGGCATGCCAGGGGCTTTAGGGATGCCAGGGGCCCTTCTCCCCTTATTCTCTGCTTTGGGGTGCAGGGGGTTCAAGGAGTCCCTCCCAGCCCTCTCCAGGCTGTTGAGGGTCCCACCTCTCCGGGCTCCCCACTTTGGGGTCCTGGGGGACACAGGGCTCTGCTCCTCCAGGCTGCCTCTGCCGGCAGCCACAGCTGGGACCCTACAACGTACCCCAAGGGGCATGTTCCACTCACCTTTGGAGTTCTTCAGTCTCCAAACATGCCCCTTGCCCAAAAATCCCAGGGAGCCTTCAGGATATCTGGGCTGAGCTCCCCCTCCCTGGTCACCTGTGGGATGGGGCGGGGGTGGTGACGGGACGGGCAGTGCTCCCATGTCGGGGGGGGGCTGCGCATTCAGGGAGTGCTCGACCTCCTTCTTCCTTTTCCTTTTCTTGATCCTCATTGGTCCTTCTAACTTCCATCCCTCTTCCTCCTCCTCCCCCAGGAGCAGACACACCCTCTATGCCCCTGTTCCCCAAACCCCTGGCAGCCAGCAGGAGGAGCAGGAATGGCGCCGCAACAGGTCGGGATGGGAGCGCTGGGCTCTCGGCTGCTCCCACCCGCTGGAGGCAGGGGGAACCTGGCCTGGGGAAAAGGAGAGAGAAACTGGGAAAACTGGGGGCTGCAGATCCAAACTGGGCCATGCTGGGGACCCTGTGTGGGGGCTTCCACTACTGGGGCTCCTCTTAGGAGCCTGGAGATCTGTCAGGGGGGAACACAGAGAGGGCTGGGGGATCCCAGGAGTGGCATCACTGGAAGTGACTGGTTTCTAGTGGGGTAACTGGAGCCTTCCTGGTGCAACTGTGAGTGACTGGGAATGACTACAAGCATGCTGAGGGCAACTGGGATATACTGGGAGTGCCTGGAACTACACTGGGAACAGCTAGGACCATGGTGGGGACAACTGGGACCACACTGGGGGCAACTGGGAGTGAGTGGGACCATGCTGAGAGGGAGTGAGACTGTACTAGGGGCAAATGGGATCCTACTGGGATCACAGAAGGACCAGCTGGGCCCATGCTGGTGGAGACTGGCATCATGCAAAGGGTGACTGGAAACATACAGGGATTGACTGGGAGTGGCTGTGAGTAACTGGAATCATGCTGAAAGCAACTGGGAGGAAGTGGGAATGACTGGGAGTATGCTGGGGGCAACTGGGATATATTGGGAGAGACAGAGAATCACAGGGATCATACTAGAGGGTCTTGGGCTCATGCTGGCATTGACAGGGAGCAACTGGGAGCCACTGACCACATACTGGGAGTGATTGGGAGTGACTGGAATTAGACTGCAAGTGACTGGGATCATACAGGGACGGGCTACAATCATACTGGGATTATGGATTATAAAGTGTGACTAGACCTAGACTGGGGGTTACTCGGGAGTTACCAGGCCTATGCTGGGAACCAACTGGGGACACACTGGAAGGAACTGGGAATGACAGGATACATGCTGGGGACATATGGGATGCACTGGGAGTGACTGAGACAATACTAGGGGCATCTGAACTACACTGAGGTAGCTGGGAGTGCCTGGCAATGACTATGAGAATGTTCAGGGCAACTGGGATATACTGGGAATGCCTGAAACCATGCGGGTTATGACCGGGACCACACTGGGAGCCACTGGGAATGTGCTGGGAGGAGCTGGGGGCAACTGGGGGCAATGGGAGTGACTGGGCCCTGCTGGGAGAGATCATACTGGGAATTACTGGGGCTATACTAGGGGCAACTGGGAGAACTGGGGCCACACATTACTAAAGTGAGAGGAACGGCGAGCATCTGGGACCGTGCTGGGGGCAAAGTGTACCATAATAGGAGATGACTGGGAGCGACTGGGTTGATACTGGGATTAGGCAGGGAGTGAGGGGAAGTGACCAGAACCATACTGGGACTGACTGGGCTCATACTGGGAGTGCCGGGGACACTGGAACCACACGGCAGGAGACTCTGAGCTCATACTGGGAGTAGCCACTTCCAGCACCGGGACCCCCGGAACCCGTCTCCCGGCCATTCTGCCCCTCCAGGCCCAGCACCCCCGCCGGGGTCCCGCCAGTTCCGGGGGTCCCCCCATCTCGGGGTCCCCGCTTTGCGGTTCTGGGGGGGGGGGTCTCCTCCACCCAGGGGTGTCGCTTAGGGAAGCCTCGGCTCTCCCGTGGCTCCCCAAACCCGGTGTCCCCCCGTCGGTCCTGCCTGTCCCGCGCGGTCCCCACGTGGCCCCGGCAGAGCTCGGAGGGCCTGGCCCGGGAAGCCCAACCCCCATCGCGGGGGGACCCGCGTCCCCCCGGCCCCCAACGGGGCTCTGCCGTCACCGGGACCCCCCAGAACACCTCCCGGGAACCCCCCGATGTCTCCCCGAGGGGCATCTGCGCCTCGGCTTTGGAGCCCTGCAATCTCCAAACATCCCCCCCGGCAAAAAAGCCTCCAAACCCAGGGACTCCCCCGGGATATGTGGGGCGAGCTCCCCCTCCCCGGGCACCTGCGGGACGGGAGGCGATCGTGCCGGGGTTGCTGCGGGTTCAGAGAGCGCTGAAGCTCCGGCTTCCTCCTCCTCTCCTCTCCTCTCCTCTCCTCTTCCTGCTGCCGCCCCGCCTCCTCCTCCTCCGCCTCTTCCTCCTTCCCTCCTCCTCCTCCCCCGCCCGCCCCGGCCCCCCCGGTCCCCAAACCCCTGGCAGCCCGCGGGAGGGGCGGGGATGGAGCCGGGACAGGTCGGGATGGGCAGCGCGGGGCTCTGGGCTGCTCCCACCAGCTGGGGACGGGGGGAACCCGGCCCGGGGAAAAGGAGAGAGAAACTGGGAAAACTGGGGGCTGCAGATCCAAACTGGGCCTTGCTGGGGACGCTGTGTGGGGCCTTCCAGCCCTTGGGGCTCCTCTTAGGAGCCTGGAGATCTGTCAGGGCGGAACACAGAGAGAGCTGGGGGATCCCAGGAGTGGCATGACTAGGAGTTACTGAGTTATACGGGGATCATGCTGGGAGGAGCTTAGCCCATGGTGTGGGAGACTACAGTCACACTGAGGGAGACTGGGACCATACTGGGAATGAGTAGGAGCCTGCAGGGTGCAATTAAGACCATATTGTGGACAAATAGCATGTAATGGGATTGACTGGGATCATGCTGAGGGTGACCAGGAGCAGCTGGGAGCACCTGGGATCATGCTAGGAGCAACTGGGTGGAACTGCTAGTGACTGGGTGTGTGCTGGGGATGACTGTAAGCAACTGGGCTTATACTGGGATGAATTGGGATGCTGGAGGTGACCGGGATCATAGTGGCAGTGCGTGCGACTACACTGAGACTGACTAGGAATGGTTGTGAGCAAATGGGATCATGCTGGAAGTAACTGGGAGGAACTAGGAGTGACTGGAAATATCCTGGCAGGAACTGAGGGAGAGCGGTTTTTTCATTTGGAAACTCTGCACGTTGTAATTTCACAGCCATAACAGAACACCTCACAGCCAATCCTGATCCTTGTGATGTCACAGGCCCCAGAGCACATCACAGTCCTGCTCTTTGTGATGTCATAGGCACCTGTGACATCGCAAGGAGGAGGGCAGTGGTTTACTCTGGTGCTCATGAAATCACAAGGAGCAAAGCTGTAATGTTCTCTGGTGCCTATGACATCTCAATGACCAGGGCTCTCATGTGCTCTGGTGCCTGTGATAACACAAGGAGCAGGGCTGGCTGTAATGTGCACCAGAGCCTGTGACATTACAAGGAACAGGGCTGTAATGTGCACTGGAGCCTGTGACATCACAAGGAGGAGGGTCTGTGATGTGTTCTGGTGCCTGTGATAACACAAGGAGCGGGTCTGGCTGTCATGTGCTTTGGTGCCTGTGACATTGTAAGGAGAGAGCTTGTGATGTGTTCTGGTGCCCAAGTGCACCCAGCAGCAGCAGCAGCCCCCAGGGGCTCCCCTGTGCGCCCTAGGGTGGTGACATTGATGTGCGGAGAGAAGACTCTATAACTCACAGAGTGGTTATGAGAGTAGGTATGAATTTATTCAGCGCTGAGGTGCATGGGGATAACTCCTCAAAGACATGCACACCTGGGAGCTTTGTTTCTCCCTTTTTATCTCTACAAACTAGGGTTATATGATACGCCTAATACATATTTATTTCCTAACCCCGCCTGTCCCCGCTTCGTATTAAAATTAGTTCCACGCCTATTTGAGGCTGCGCACTGCTCCTTATTGATCACTCCGGTGGTCGTCTGGGGGTCTTTGGGGATGAAGCACATAGTCATCCTCTGAGTTGAACTTTTCAACTTGTCTCCTTGCGCATGCTCTGTTGTTCCTTTGGCCATCTCCTATATCATGTTTCCGTTTTGGGGCCCAAAGAATGCGTAGATAATCAGTACCAGGTGGGCATAACAGTGACCCGAGCCCTAAAGGAGGAATTTAGAGGTCCACTGGGGCCAGAGAGAAGATTGATCTGCTGGGGGACTTGAAACTAATATGTGACTGACTGGTGCTTTTTAAAGAAGAGTTCTCTGTTAATATCGTGTGCTCTTGCCAGGCACCCTTGCTTTATTTTCTCTGTCTCAGTCCCCCCCTTTTCTAGAAAATCAGTAAATTCTTTTACTTAGCAATACTGATGCTTTTTCCTTTCCCAATCCACCTCCGCAGCCCGCCCATCTCGATACGTATCCCTCATTGCATTACCATAGGCTGCTGCTAGGGAAGTCAGTGCCGCTATCCGTTTTAACATTCTCCAATTCCAAACAAGCATTGCAATTGATAGCACCAGGCTTATACCTACTAATGTCAGTATGACAATGATGGGGTGGCAAAGTGTGTTCAAAATCCCAGTTGCAGTCGGCGACCATCCAAAGAGTGCATCCCACCAGTGGTGATTTGTATCTTGGTTTACCCTTTGTAATACTTTGCTTATCTCTTTTACATCATGATAGACAGTAACCAGAGTCTTTTGCCCCTTTTCTTGAATCTCTTTCAGGATTTCTGTCAGGTCTTGGTGGTTCATTAGTTGTCTTACTAATGTAAGGTTCATTCCAATGGGTGCTGGTGATAACTGATGGTACATTGTGTAATTGGATCTTATCAACTGGTGGGATGTAACCGGTGCTAAATATGAAAAATCACACCCTACAATCCTAACAAAATTACAAATACAAAAATTGGAATAGTTCCTAGTAGTCAAGGTTACATTGTTATCATCTATTTCTACAGAAACACATGCAGTTCTTAAACATACACAGCCTAGGCCAATATATACAAGCATAGTCTTTTGACTAGTATCTGGATGAATCTCAAAGTGGCAAATGTTTTGCTCAGTGTCTAGGCATATATCTTGTGCATCGATCATGTTAGTGTCACAGATGAACCCTTGTTGTTCCCGGGTAACACACGATTCCAAATTCACAGTTTGCCACTTTTCATTCATTATCCCGGCCCATGCTCTGTGTTCTGAGGGGTAGAGCACTGTTTTTTCATGATTTAATCCTAATGCAATAATAGGCTGGATATTATAAATTGTGGCATTGCGTATAGTCAGTACAAAAGTAGTAGCTATTTCAGTGGTAGGGTCATAGGTAAAATTTACCAGAGTCCACCAAGACTGAAGTTTTCTTTCTAGGTTGCTTGCATTGTCCCAGACAATTTTCCGAATTTCAATTGGAAAAGTACCTTCATTTCCCTCTCTTACTACTAGAGCAACGATTGATTGTATCCATAATTGTGCCTGCATGCAGCTGAGGGCTAACGACACATTGTTTTGGGCTATATTTAGTGCGTTTATTATTAGCTTATGGTCCTGGTCCTCAGCTTCTTTCCACTTTGGTAGTATTTTGGAAATTTCCCATTGGCTAGTTCCTAGTGCTAATAAAGAGAATTGCAGGGGTTGTCTTAGTTTTACCAAATCATTTGTGGCAGTGGCTAATTTGTTCATTAATATTTCTGAATCGATTCCATTTAAGACCCCCAATCCTGTTCCTAATATTCCAGTTAAATCTCTTCTCATTCTGCCTCTGAAGTGCACTTGCTTTTGTAACCATGTTGTCCAGCCCTCGGATGATGTTCTTAGAAAAGAGGAACAGGCTGGCTGAATCTCAGAAATGTTTGTTTGTATTAGTACTTCAATACGCTTAAGAGACCACTCTGGATTAAATAACAGTTGTTGTTGCCCCGTATTCCTTATTACATATGGGCCAATTTCATAAATTTTGTGTTCAATTTTAGGTGGTGTGGTCTGAGCTTGGGTTACAGTTGATTTGGTTGTTGCAATAGGTGTAGTTGTTATTTTAAATTTAAATGTAAGCCCTTTGTTACCACGACCCCAAAGGCAGATCACATTCACCGTCTGTACTAACGTAAAATTATACCAACAGTCCGATTTACTTAGACGATCACAAATTTCCCGGTGATAATCTGCAGGAGAAGTCGAGACACTAATTTGAATTGCCTTTTCATAGTTAGTCCCGTTAATCATTCGGCATCCTACTCTGACTACCTCCCCTATAGTCCCTTGAAGGGTCCACAGCTTTTGTTTCTGCCATTCTCGCCTTTCATATATCTGGTTTTCATGCATAACCACGGTTGATAGGTTTAAATCCTTTATGTCGGAATAATTTCCCATGGATCCAGTATACTGAATGAAAGCCTGGGACCAAGGCCATTCAGCATTTTTCTGGCTAGAGGTGCTTTCCAATTCTTGGGTTACACTTATAACTACAGGCAAAACAAACAAAGCAATTCTACTGATTGGATTCCTGTATGCTAAATTATGGAATATTCTCAACCACAATCTATTCATTATGCCTGAGTAAGTTTTAATTTCAGTTCATTGTCACCCGGGGTTACTTTCCAAGGAGTTTCTGGAGCCTTCTTCACTCGAGAATGGTGAATCCAGGCACTCTGTTCCTTGATTTTAACTGCAGTGAAGGTGGTGAGAAGCACCTGGAACGGTCCTTCCCACTGTGGCTCCAAAGTTTTTTCTGCAAGAGACTTAACATACACATAATCTCCAGGCTGTATGTCATGCACTGGCCCATCCAGCCCTCTGCTCTGAGTTCCAGCCACATGTTTCTCAATTGCTTTGAGCTGTTTGCTCAAGGCTATCATATAGGCAGTCAGCCTCTCCTCCCCTACCTGGGTGGACAATCCCTTTTGCACGCCATATGGTCTCCCGTAAAGCATTTCAAAGGGACTTAATTTTTCTTTAGCTCTAGGCTTGGTTCGGATCCGCGGCAATGCCAGTGGGAGAGATTGTGGCCAGGGTAAATTAGCTTCTTGTCCCAGCCTAACAATTTGCTGTTTTATTAAATGGTTCATTTTTTCCACTTGGCCACTTGATTGGGGGCGATAAAGGGGTATGGAGCTCCCAGTCCATGCCCAGGTGACGACTGATTTGTTGTACTATTTTTGAGATAAAGTGTGGCCCCCTATCTGAAGATATGGTGGCTGGAACTCCAAAAAGTGGTATTACCTCTTGTAGTAATACTTTTGTTACCTCCCGGGCTTTGGCCGTTCTGGTGGGAAAAGCCTCTGGCCACCCTGAAAAGGTATCTGTTAAAACCAGCAAGTATCGATACCCCCCTTTTCTTGGGAGTTCTGAAAAGTCAATTTGCCACTGTTGTCCAGGCCCATGGCCTTTTCCTATTTGACCTAGTTTTGGTTTGGGAGTATATCACACTGCCGGGTTACCTGAATGACAGTATAATATAAATTCCTGGCAGTAATCTTTTCAATTAGATAGTTATACAGGGCTTCTATTCCCCAGTGTGTTTTCTGATGTTCCTCCCTTACTAGAGACCATAACAAATGAGAAGGGATGACTATTATCCCACCTGCAGTAATAGCCCATCCCTCTTGGTTATACTTTCCTCCTTGATCCTGAATTAATTTTCTATCTTTTCTGGTATATACTGGCTTACCTTCCAGGGAGACCTGTCCATCAGGAATTAAGGCTCCCTCGATCGTTATCTCACCTTTTGCTGCTTCTTTTGCCTCTCTGTCCGCCAGCTCGTTTCCTTCCTCCAATTCAGAGCTCACCTTCTGGTGTGCCTTAATGTGCATAATTGCTACCTGCTCAGGTAGCTGGACTGCTTCCAGTAGCCGCAATATTTCCTGAGAATGCTTGATGTTTTTCCCTTGTGAGTTTAACAGTCCCCTTTCTTTCCAAATGGCTCCATGTGCGTGTACAACCCCAAATGCATATCTTGAGTCTGTATAAATGTTTACTTTCTTTCCCTTTGCGATCTCTAGAGCACGGGTTAGAGCGATTATCTCAGCCTTTTGTGCAGAGGTATCTGTTGGCAAGGGTCCAGATTCTATTACCTCTCTGCAGGTGGTAACTGCATACCCAGCATGTCGCTTTCCACTGATGACGTAGCTGCGCCCATCAGTGAACCAGGTTTCTGCGTCATCCAAAGGGGTGTGTCCTTCAGATCCGGGCGGCTGGAGTAGGAGGCTTCGATGGTCTCCAAGCAGTCGTCGTGTACTGGCTCCCCTTGATTCCCACTGAGGAAAGAAGCTGGGTTGATAATGTTAGTTACAACTATCTCCACATTGTCTTGTTCTACCATGATGGCTTGATATTTCAGGAACCTTTGTGGGGAAAGCCAGTGCCCGCCCTTTACTTCCAAGACTGCAGACACTGTGTGAGACACAAATACGGTCATTTTCTGGCCCAGAGTGAATTTGCGTGCCTCTTGAATATTCAGCACCACGGCTGCAACAGCTCTGAGGCATCCCGGCCATCCCTTGGCTGTTGTGTCTAGTTGCTTGGAGGGTAAGCAACTGCTCTCCGGTATGGACCCAGGTCCTGGGCCAGTATCCCCAGGGCAATTCCCTGCTTTTCATGGGAGAACAGGAAAAACAGTTTACTTACATTCGGGAGTCCAAGAGCCGGGGCTGACATTAGAGCATTCTTCAGCTGATGAAAGACTTGCGTGGCCTCTTTTGTCCACTGGAGGTTTCTGTTCCCATTTGTAATGAGTGCATACAGAGGTTTCACGAGCAACCCATAGCTGTGTATCCAGAGCCTACACCATCCCGTCATTCCTAAGAATGTCTGCAGTTCCTTTACCGTTTGAGGCCTCGGGGTTTGGCATATCGCTTCTTTGCGATCTTGCCCTAGGGTCCGCTGTCCTGCACTGATTTCATAACCCAGGTAGATTACCTTTTGCTTCACAACCTGGGCCTTTTTCTTTGATATCCTGTACCCCTGTAGTCCCAGGAAATTTGGAAGACTTACTGTCCAGGCTACACATGCCTCTTTCGTCCGGGTAGCTATGAGGATGTCATCCATGTACTGCAGTAACTTTCCCTCTTCCGGGGGAGCCTCCCAGGATTCCAGGTCTTTGGCAAGTTGCTCCCCAAACAGAGTGGGAGAGTTCTTGAAACCTTGAGGTAGAACTGACCATGTGAGCTGGGATTTGCGCCCGCTTTTGGGGTTTTCCCATTCAAATGCAAAAATTTTCTGGCTGTCCTCATGGATAGGGAGGCAAAAGAAGGCATCTTTCAAGTCTAAAACAGTAAACCAAGTTAACTCAGGTGTCAGGCATGTTAACAGAGTGTATGGATTTGCTACCACAGGATAGAGGTCCTCAGTTATTTTGTTAACAGCCCTTAAATCCTGTACTATCCGGTATGATCCATCATGTTTCCGGGCTGGCAAAATGGGAGTGTTGAATTCAGACAGGCACTCCTTTAACAGCCCTAATTGCAAAAAGTTTTCAATTACGGGACTAATTCCTTCCCTATC
The DNA here is from genome assembly GCF_015227805.2 of Hirundo rustica. NCBI lineage: Eukaryota > Metazoa > Chordata > Aves > Passeriformes > Hirundinidae > Hirundo > Hirundo rustica. Next base: position 1,633,364 of record NC_053477.1, read on the forward strand.
TTCCTTTTTCAGGGGGTACTGTTTAATTCTAACGGGTTGTTTCCCTTCCTTAAGTTTGATTAATATAGGAAGTGCATTTTTCGCTCTCCCTGGTACATTGGAGGCCCATACTCCAGGAAACACTTGATTTATTATTTCTTCACTAATTTCCCCCTCTGTCTGAACGGTTGTCAACATTAAACTTATGCCTCTATATATTGTTCATCATTTACCTCCAGAGTGACCTCCCCATTTTTAAATTTAATGGCTACTTGTAATTGTTCTAGCAAGTCTCTCCCCAAAAGGTGTCTCGAGGAGCTGGGCAGATATAGGAATTTATGAATGCCCCATTGCTTTCCAAGCTTATACTTTAATGGTTTACAAAAATATGCTTTTTCAGGTTGGCCAGTTGCTCCTATCACTGTAACATAATTCTTCCCCACAGGTGCCAAAGTCTTATTTAAGGCTGAATACGTTGCTCCTGTGTCAACCAGGAATTCTACTTCTTTCCCTTTTTCCCCCAGTTCCAATTTTATAACCAGTGGATCTTCTGGGGTGAGATCTACCGGTCCTCTTCAGTCTTCTTCCACATATGCAGTCACCTTTCCTTTCTCTCGGTTTCCCTTGTCCCAAAAGCCACCCCGCCTTTGTTCTGGGCATTGATTTTTCCAGTGACCATATTTCTTACAGATCGCACACTGGTCTCTGCCCAGCCGGGATGGGCCTTGCCTAGGTGGTCTCTGCCCACATTTTCCCTTCTCTCTCTCACTTACAACAGCTACAAGCTTCCTCATTCCTTGTTTATATCCTTCTTCCCGGTTACTAAAGACTCTCCACGCCTCATCTAACAAAGTCTCTAAGTTCCTCCCATCTGTTCCTCAAAGCTTTTGAAGTTTACGCCTTATGTCACCTGTAGACTGCCCTAGGAATAGATTAACTAGCTGCTGTATCCCTACTTCAGACCCAGGGTCCAGTGATGTGTGACGACGCATGGCATCTCTTAATTTCTCAAGGAATTCAGATGGCGACTCAGAGGGCCCCTGTTTGATTGCATATAAGGCTGACCAATTTATCGTTTTGGGAATGGCTCTTTCCATCCCTTTTGCGATCCACTCCTGATAGCTTTCCAATTTTTTCAATTCTGCTGTTCTGTTTGGATCCCACTGTGGGTTTTGGAGTGGGAAATAATCTTTCACATCCAGCTGTTGGGTTTTATAATAATCCTCTGCCAGATCCCCTGCCGTTTTTATGATTAATTGTTTTTCTGTCTCAGTCAGTGCATCCAATAATAATTGCATATCGCTCCAATCTGGATTGTGTTGTTTTATTATATATCGCAGATGTTTGGCTGTGTTAACTGGATCACTGCGATAGTTTTTAGCAACCTTTTCCCATGCTTCTACATCAATTGTGGAGAAGGGAACTTTAACTAATACCACTCCTCCCTCTGATCCCACTGCCTCACGCAGAGGTGCCTGTAATATGTGTGTCTGTTGTCTAGTCCGGTGTGCAATCGGCAAAGTGTCTGCACCCTCTGAGTCTGCATCCTCCTCCTCATCCCTTTCTTGTCTTATGTGGGGAGGCTTAAGCAAATCATCTACCAGGTCTTGTTCCTGGGCCACAGTTTGGTAAACCTTGTCTGATTTTGTACATCTTTGCCCTATGCTACTTGCTGAACAACACCGTTTAAGCCCTCTTCTCTTAGTCTTATTCTCTTTCTCCAGGGCTAACACCAGAGGGTCAGATGGAGCCCTGATCCCACAATCCCTCTGCCACTCGGGGTGATTTCGGAGAGAGAAAAACATATCGGCATATGACACCTCCGTCCACTTGCCTTCTCGCCTAAGAAATAGCGTGAGTTGCAATAGCGTGTTATAATCCAATCTTCCGCTAGGTGGCCACCTCGCTCCATCATCCAATTTATAGAGTGGCCACCAATCTCTGCAAAATCTGATAAGGTCTCTCTTGTTCTCAGTTCCCCCTCGTCCAGCAATATTTTTCCAATGTGCAATAATACAACCTAGCGGACTCGCTTTGGGGATCTCTTTGCTTTGTTCAATACCCATTATCTCCTCCTCCTTGTTCCGTCCCGTTTTCGCCCAAACTTTTCCTCGCACAATTTCAGAGTCACTTCCCAATTATCTTCCCACACACAGCCCCAATTTGCAGGCACACAATGTGATTTTGTATATACAACTTTCAGAGTTTTAGATTCAACATCAACCTGATTAAGATAATATTTCAGTTTACACAGGGGGCATATGCCCTACTGGTTATTAGAGTAACAATACCAACGTTTTTCACAATTTCTACACTGCAATAATATCCATGCCAGATGCCAATGTCCTGATTCTCTGACAGCTCTAAGTCTCCCACAAGAACAGGCTATCCCATTCACCTCCCCTGGAATACTTAGGGTCTGTACTTCAGGTTATTCCCAGTCCAAGGCCACCAATCTCCCTGCAGAAGTTCTGTATATTCTTCCTAGATAGACCCGTTTATTCCCTCTTCCTAGCCAATAATTCACTGGATCAATCAATTCCCAAGGATCAAGCCCAAACCACTGCTGAGGAGAGACTCCATCAATTTGTCTGTCCACGGTTGGAACAAATGTTAACCACTTCACACTCAAACATGACGCCCCTCGTTCACACTCGGGTTTGCCCCACACTGACTCCAGTCGCTTCGCCTTTCTCCGGCCGCCTCAGTCGCCCGAGGTCGGAAACGCGGATAGAGCTCCACAATCGCTCCGCACCTCTGGTGCGTCTCACTCACTCACTCACTCACTGATCATACTCAATGACTCAACGTGTCCGGACTTAGCATTCACACAAAATAGCAGCAAAACAAGGGTTCACTCAACTCACCCCCAGAGTCGCTAGCGGGCTGCTCTATCAGCTCAGTGAGACCCCTTCTCATCGGCCGCTCTATCGGCCGGGGATCGATCTCTCCCCCTCTGTGTCCGGCTTCTCCCTGGCCGGCTGCTTGCAAGCCCACCGGGACTGTGCTGTGCGTCAGACGTCTCTGCACGACTTATCAGCTGCCCCTTTCCTGATATTTAATTCATACCTTTATCCGCAAGGCCAGCAGGTCGTTGTCTGTCCCCGCAGTGAGTGAGCCGAGGTTTGGGGTCCTTCCCGGGAAGGTCCTGGGGGCGCGCCAGGGAATCCGCTCCTCGGCCGCTCCCACAGCCGGACAGAGATCCTCCTGGCTGGCTCGCCAAAATGATGTGCGGAGAGAAGACTCTATAACTCACAGAGTGGTTCTGAGAGTAGGTATGAATTTATTCAGCGCTGAGGTGCATGGGGATAACTCCTCAAAGACATGCACACCTGGGAGCTTTGTTTCTCCCTTTTTAGCTCTACAAACTAGGGTTATATGACACGCCTAATACATATTTATTTCCTAACCCCGCCTGTCCCCGCTTCATATTAAAATTAGTTCCACGCCTATTTGAGGCTGCGCACTGCTCCTTATTGATCACTCCGGTGGTCGTCTGGGGGTCTTTGGGGATGAAGCACATAGTCATCCTCTGAGTTGAACTTTTCAACTTGTCTCCTTGCGCATGCTCTGTTGTTCCTTTGGCCATCTCCTATATCATGTTTCCGTTTTGGGGCCCAAAGAATGCGTAGATAATCAGTACCAGGTGGGCATAACAGTGACCCGAGCCCTAAAGGAGGAATTTAGAGGTCCACTGGGGCCAGAGAGAAGATTGATCTGCTGGGGGACTTGAAACTAATATGTGACTGACTGGTGCTTTTTAAAGAAGAGTTCTCTGTTAATATCGTGTGCTCTTGCCAGGCACCCTTGCTTTATTTTCTCTGTCTCAACATCTTTGCTATCCCCAGGCTCTGCTGTCTCCACGACCCCATGCCTGGTGGGCAGCGGGAGCTGGTGAAATGGGTGTGTGGAGATCCTGCAGTGCTGAATGTGGGGCAGAGTCTTGGACAAGCAGTGGGATGTGTGGGGGCCAGCGTGGTGTGGCAGCAGCTGCAGGGGGCGAGGCAGAGACAGGTGACACCCCCCAAAAACCTCAGTGGGGCCGGGACCTGTGGGGTTGTGAGGGGTCCCTGGGCAGGGCATTGGCCCTCTGCAACACCTCTCTGCCCAAGCGGGCACCATCTGCAGAGGTGGTGGAGGATGTGTGTTGGAGTCCAGGGCATTCCTTTGGTTGCCCTGGAGGGTCAGGGACCTGGGCAGGGGGGTCTGGGACCCCAGCCCAGAGCTCAGAGAGACACTGGCTTTGATTTCAGTCCATGGGAAAAACTTCCTACACTGAGAGAAGGTTTACAGGCCACAAGAATGTGAGAAATAGTAGTTTAGCTTATCACAGAATAAGAAAATAGTAGTTTTAGGTTTCTAGCATTGAAGTGAATGGGGACAAGATGGAGAATCTGGGGCGTTGTCTCCTTCTTCTTCTCCTTCTTCTTCCCTCACTCCATTGCTGCATTGGCGTGGCACAAAGTAGTTAGTGAGGATTGGGTCAAAGTAAAGATGACCTTTTTAGTAATAGTGATAGACATTGGTAAGAAATAGTAAACAAGAAATACGTAGTAATTAGTATAAAAGATAAGGACAGCCCAGCTCGGGGGGAGACGGGAGGAATCCATGCAGCTGCGAACATCTTGTCGGACTCCGAGAAAATTGTAAGATAAGAAACAATAAACGAAGTATGCAACCTTAAAAAATCTAAACCTGAGAACTCCGTCTCTTCCTTCGGCTCGGCTCGGAGCTGTGCAGGGGAGCAAAGGACCCTGAAACCACCTGAATGTTGGGGTAAGCCCCCGACATCTGGTGTCCCTGTGGGTGGGCGGAAACATCTGGCGTCCCTGAGTGTGCAGAAAGATCTGCCGTCCCTGAGGGTGCAGAAACATCTGGCATTCCTGACTGGCACTCCTGAAAAGGAACGCTGAAAAGGGTTGCAGCAACCTCTGCAGAAACATCAAAAAGCTCCCAGAACATCAAACAGCCAAGCCAACAACTCCGGAGAAGAAACACCTGTCTGGCCAGAACACCAGCTCACTCCAGTTCGTTCCAGACGACGGCTTTCCACTGGGCCCAGGAACCCGTCACCCTGATATCTGCTGGACGGAGATCGGGACACCTCTGAAACGAATCGGACCACAGCTGGGGAAAGTTTCACTTTGGTAAGACCTGTGAAATTCAGAACACACCGTGCGATGGGGGGAACTAGTTCCCAAGAGAGAACAATAATATTAGAAAATCTAAAAGAATTGATATCAAAATATAATGCAGCGCTGAAAGATAAAGAGCTCGAAGCCCTGATGTTATGGGTCAAATGTAATTATTCACAATGTGAGACCCAGTCTCTTTTTGAGCCAGGTTTTTGGCAAGAAGTAAACAGAAATCTTTATGATAAGGCCACACGAAAGCAGAAAATACCCGCAAAGCTTTTATCAGCGGGAAGAATTATGTTAGAAGTTATAACAGAATATAGTAGACAGAGCTGCAGGGTTGGACAGCAGCCAGGCAAACAGAGGGAGTTCGGCACACAGCCAGGACACAGAGCTATGCTAACTCCGAGGTCGTTACCTCCCCCAAGGGAATGGGAAGGGGGAGGGGAAAGAACACAGGTATTTCAAGGTCCAACAAAAACCTCGTCAGAAACCCCAAAATTAGTGCCAGGAAAACCCAAACTTTTAATACATCCAAGGGAACAGGAGGAATTTGACATGCTTTTCTTTGAAGCAGTCCCAGAACAAACCCCTCATTTATATAGAGAGGGGGAGGGGAGAAGAAGTCCACCAAGGAGCCCATTTACTCCTCCGGGGTCACCGCGCCAATGCTCTCCTCATTCGCCGTTGCTCCTTTCCCTTCCTGTGGAAAAACCGGGTGTGGGGGAAGAGGACAAGGGGGGGAAAGAGGCGGGTCAGGCGCTGTTGGAGCAGAGGGGGGGCGAGGCTGCGCGGGGGACGGAGGCTGCGCGAGGGACCGAATCTAACCTATCGCGTCAAAATGTGGCGGGACGCGACGGGGTGCGATCGCAGGGTGCGTCGGGAGATACAGACGCCAGTCGCGATGAAAAGGAGTCCGCAGGCAGAGATTCTGGAGCTGGGGGGATGAGAACAGAGCAGGCACCTCGGCGTGCGCTGATGACGCAAGCTACGGGAAGCGAAACAGCTCAAAATATCACGTCGCGGAGCGCCGGGAGGGACGCGCCGAGAGCGGAAGTGTCGAGCCGAGAACTACAAACCCCAGAAGGCTCAGCGGGCGGTCCAGGCGCCTGCGCAGCAAGGGCAGGTAGAAGCCCAGGGCGCATTTCTATTCGGGGGCAGTCTGATTCCGATGACGAAAATGACGGGGCGGACCTTGAGCGCCAGACAGGACGGGGCATCCCGTCGGATTCAGCGGGGCCAGGACTGGCAGGGGCGGAATGGGCGGTGATGGGGCGTGGCCGAGGCGGGGAGAGTCTTGAAGGCACCACCCCCAGGCAGCAGGGGCTGCGGAGCCCGACTCCGCCCATGGGCAGCTATGACCTTGAGTCGCCGGCGTGCGGTGATTCAGGGACAGCTGCGGAGGTGTTACGGACGGGCGCGCGTCCGAAAATTTCTCAGATTTTACAGGCTTTTCCAGAACTTAAAAGATACCTGAGAACTCTGAGCCCACAGAGGACAGCTGCCAGCGTGCCGTCATCACCGAGAGGCGGGGCAGAGAGGCAGCGAGCACGGAGATCATCAGTTGCATCCACCGAAGGATCGGTATGGGAGGATGTGCCCACATTGCATCGTTTTTTTCCAATTTCATACAAAAAATCAACTTCTTCAGAACAGCCATTCAGGCAGAAGCCAAGAGAACCTTTGCCAATGGTGAGGGATGATGATGTTATTGATGAGGACCACGAGATGTCAATCACAGATGAAGATATAATCAGAATCACAGCATCAGAAGGGATTCCTGCCTGGAGAGTAAAGGCACTTGAGTTTACACGACAAGCGTCGTCATTTTTGTTATCTGAGGACTTTATGAACAAATTTTTTCAAAGGTTCACTGAAACAGCATTTCGCCATGACCCCACGTCTTCTTTCTCTCAGATTTTTCTTCCAGGGAAGGAAGTTTCAGGAAAATTTTAGGATGCTCAGCAAGCTCTGATTCCTGTTCAGCGAGTGAAAGAGAAAGAAAAAAAGAAAGAAAAAGAGAAAGAAAAAGAAACAGAAAAAGAAACAAAACCCGAGGAAGTGAAGCCTCCAAAACAAGTGGGTCCTGAGAAAGAAGAAGCAGCAGTGAAAGCAAAAACTAAGGAAACAATTTCAGAGGCAGGCACCGCACAGACTTCTGCCAAGCCAGAATTTAGTCCAACAGACTGGACAGACATAAAGAAATTTGCATTGAAAGGGGATACACTTTCAATGGATCCAAAAGGCATAGCTATGCCAGCGACATATGATGCACATGATGCAAACCCAAAATGGGAGAGATTGGATCGTGAAGTCGTCAGGGATCTGATGAAAGCCATTTGTGATAATGGATTGGGGTCTCCATACTTCAAACAACTTTTGAAAGGGACATTTAATATTTATGATTTAACACCATTTGACCTCCGATCTCTTGCAACCATGATCCTAAGCGACTCACAATTCATTCTCTGGGAAGCAAAATGGAGAAAAATTTTAAATGATTACAGAATCAAATACCCAAGGTGGGGCAAATGCAGGCTTCACAGTGGCACAATTGGCCGGTGATCCACCACTTGACAGTGCAGCTCGTCAAGCCAGCTTTCTTCCTCGAGATGTTCTGACAGACATCAAAGATGCAGCCAGAAAGGCAATGGTGCAGATTCCACCAGCAGGAGTCACAGAAAGTCTTTTTACAGATGTAAAGCAAGGTCCTTCAGAACCCTTCGCTTCATTCATCGATCGTCTCACACAAGCAGTGGACAGGCAAGTCATTGATGAGGGAGTGAAGTCACATATGATCCGGTGTCTTGCATTTGCAAATGCCAATCCAGAATGCAAGCGAGTCATCAGTGCAATGCCAGGCCAACCCACCATGGCAGAAATTCTAGAGGCATGCAGCAAGGTGGGGACACTGCAGCACGTTGCAACAATTTTAGGAGATCAAGTGGAAAAAGCTGTCAAAGAAGCATTTGCAAATTTTCAACAAAGACAGTGTTACAAGTGTGGCAAACCAGGACATTTCAAGAAGGACTGCCCACAAATTACAAACAATGCAGACTCATCAGATCATTGTTCGGCATGCGGGAGAAGGAAGCGTCGTCCTGCGAGAAACAATGCAAGTGGAGGAACCCAGTCGGGAAACTCCAGAAGGAGCGCGGATCGTCAACGCGCGACGACACAAGTGATGGCGATGACTCAAGAGCAAGCTCCGCAAGGGGGACAGTCATCGGGGAACAGCATTCTGACGCCCTCAGCAGGACAATTTGTAGGATCCCCAGCGATCCAGAGTTATTACCACCCGGGGCGCAATGCGATTTGGCAACTTCCAAAGTGATATGTTTTTTAGATGACAATTATGCAGTGATACCCACTGGTGTCACTGGATCCTCGTGGAAGAGGCAGGACTTTCTAATTATAGGTAAGGACAGAAGCAGTGTTTTGGGACTTGTTATTTACCCTTCTGTCATTTCAGCAGATCGCAATGATGAGTTGACAGTTTTAGCGAAGCCTCATCAGCCACCATTGATCATTCCCCCGAACACCTCAATTGCCAGGGCAATTGCATTGCCACCCCATGCTGCAGAACAAGTCTTGCCAGTGCTCCGGGAACAAGATCCTCCTTCAGGTGAGCACATGGAGGTTCATGCCTCCTGGGTGAAACACATAGGCCGAGACAGACCAATTCTTGTCTGTGAATTGACCCAGGGTGACAAAACAATCGCAGTCAAAGGGATGCTCGACACGGGGGCACACGTCACGGTAATTTCGTATCTTTTTTGGCCCAAGAGTTGGAATTTAATTGCTCCCTTGAGTCCTCTTTCAGGCATAGGGGGGAACACCTTGTGTCTGCAGAGTGAAGATGCAATTGTTGTCTCGGGGCCAGGAGGTAAAACTGCAATCATTCGCCCATTTGTTGTGCAAAGACCCATCACAATGTGGGGAAGGGACATTTTAGTGCAATGGGGCGTGAGGTTGGAAGTGGATTTTTAGTGGGGGTCACTGTGGCACTCACCACTTTGAAACTGACCTGGAAAACAGACAATCCTGTCTGGGTGGATCAGTGGCCCCTTGAGAGGAAAAAATTGAGTGCTCTCAAAAACTTGGTCAGGGAACAATTGGAAAAGGGACACATTGTACCGACAAACAGTCCCTGGAATTCCCCAGTTTTTGTCGTTCGCAAGAAAGCCCCTGGCTCATGGAGATTGCTTCATGATCTCAGAAAAATCAATGAGGTCATTGAGGAAATGGGACGACTTCAGCTGGGGCTTCCATCTCTCTCAATGATTCCGAGAGATTGGCCACTGGTGATCATTGATCTCAAAGATTGTTTTTTCAGCATCCCACTTCATCCAGATGATGCTCCTCGATTTGCCTTTTCCATCCCAAGCGTCAACAGGGAGGAGCCTCTGCAGAGATACCATTGGGTTGTTCTTCCTCAAGGTCTCAAGAACTCTCCGACCATCTGCCAATGGTTCGTTGCACGGGCACTGTGTCCAGCTCGAGAGAAACATCCAGGAGCAAAAATCATTCATTACATGCATGATCTGCTCATTGCTGCCCCGACACAACAGGAATTGCAGAGGGCTCGTGACTGTGTGATCACAGAGGTGCAAGATGCAGGTTTGGAAATTTCCACTTCAAAAATCCAGGAAATTGCACCTTGGAAATACCTAGGATGGAAAATCACTGAACAAACAGTGAAACCACAGAAAATTGAAATTAGAACAGAAGTTAACAACTTACAGGATTTGCAACAACTTTAGGGAGAGATCAACTGGATGAGATCCATCTTGGGGATCACAAATGATGAACTTGCGCCGTTGTTCAATCTTTTGAAAGGGGACAGTAACATCAAATCCCACAGGAGCCTCACTCCTGAGGCTCGGGAAGCCCTTGAGAAAATTACTGGAGCCCTCCAGCAGAGACAGGCACATCGTTTTGTAACATCTTTACCTTTCTTTCTTGCAGTGTTGGGGGAAAAAATACAGTTATATGGGTTGATTTTTCAGTGGGATTCATCACAAAAAGACCCATTGTTGATTTTGGAGTGGATTTTTTTTATCTTACAGGTCTCCGAGGACGATCCTCTCAAGTCTGGAAATGATAGCTCAGATCATCATCAAAGCTAGGACCAGGCTGCAAACAATGGCAGGCAAAGACTTTAAAACAATTTACCTGCCTTTGAAAAAAGATTATTTTGATTGGGCATTGCAGAAATCAGAGGACTTGCAGATTGCATTGTTAGATTACTCAGGTGTTTGTACTATTCATTTCCCAAGCCACAAGCTGTTGAAAGCAAAATTAAGTTTCAGAGAAAAGCCAAAAATAAGTGAGGTGCCATTGGATGCAATAACAGTATTTACCGATGGCTCTGGAAAAACTCACAAATCAGTAAGTACATGGCAGGATGACATCACAGGGGAGTGGAAATCAGATATAAGAATAGTACAAGGGTCACCACAAATAGTGGAATTAGCAGCAGTGGTCTGAGCTTTTGAGCTGTTCCAGCAACCTTTTAATTTGATCACAGATTCAGCTTATGTAGCTAATGTGGTCAAAAGACTTGAGGGTTCACTCTTGAGAGAAGTTGACAATGAAAATTTATATTCATATCTATTGTGCATGAGGACATTGTTGCAAAACAGAAAACATAAATATTTTGTCTCACACATCAGAGCACATTCTTCTCTTCCAGGTTTTTTAGCAGAAGGCAATGCACATGCAGACAAATTGACCATGCCAATTTCAAGGACTTTACTGAACATTTTTGAACAGGCAAAATTGAGTCATGCATTCTTTCATCAGAATGCTCAAGCACTAATGGACACTTTTCACATTTCCAAAAGTCAGGCAAAAGAAATCATTAGTGCTTGCCCTGATTGTCAGCTTGTTCAGCCTCCTGCTCCCATGGGAGCAGTCAATCCAAGAGGATTGCACAGTTTGCAGTTATGGCAAACTGATGTCACGAAATATCCATCTTTTGGGAAACTCAAAAATGTTCATGTTTCAGTTGACACATTTTCAGGTGCAGTCTTCGCATCACTGCACACAGGTGAAACAGCACAACATGCTTGTTGACATTTCTTGCAGGCATTCGCATCTTTGGGCGTGCCACAAGAAATCAAAACAGACAATGGACCAACATATATAGGGAAAGTGCTTGACAAATTCCTGAAGAGGTGGGGTGTCCATCATACCTTTGGTATCCCACACTCTCCAACAGGTCAAGCAATCATTGAAAGGACACATCAAACATTAAAATCCCTTTTGAACAGACAAAAAAGAGGAGAAGCAGATGCAACACCATACATGCGCTTGAATAAAGCCTTGTATGTGTTGAATTTTCTAAATTGCTCTTTTGCAGAGCCAACTCCACCAATCATCAGGCATTTTTCAAACAGCACGAGAGCAAAACTGAAGGAAAATCCTTTGGTTTTGGTCAGAAACCCAGAAACAGGACAAATTGAAGGGCCATTCAAATTAATAACTTGGGGCAAGGGATTTGCTTGTGTTTTCACAGCAGCTGGGCTGGCAGCGAGGCACGTGAAACCGTACCGAGTCCAGACGCAAGCAGAGACAGACCCCAAGACCGGAGGAAGAGAAGTGGGCACGCAGACGTGAGCCGGTGTCAAGACAGCAGACATCCTTTCGTTCTATGTGCAAAAGAGACTTTGGGACTTGTTTTCTTGGGGACTTGGGTGGTGTTGCATTTCTAGGGATTCCCAGGGATAAGAGGGCATTGAAAATGAAAGAACTATCCTCGTGCCTCATTCTCTCCTTGGCTGCCTTGAGCAATGCGGCAGTTTTGCCCATGGCTCAACCAAAAGAGAATGTTTGGGAAACTCTAGCCAATGCATCAGGTTTGGACACCATCTGCCTGACTCACTCAAGACCAGGGAAACCTTTTTCAACTTGTTTAGTGGGGTTGCCAGTGAGCAAATGGCCGATTCCAGAAAACATCCCTCCAAAGATTTCAAAGTCCATTGTAGATCCAGTGGGCCAATGGGATGTTTGGACGAAATTCCTTCCTGCGGCTCCTTTTGAACCTCAGGAACTGGAAATTCTTGGATCGGTCCAAATGCAATTCTGTGTGAAATTTGGCCTTTCTGGGGTGACAAAAAATAAAACTGTGGACCACACCCAAACCTCAGTTTTTACAGAAATTCATCATCTTGGTGTAATTACACTAAGATGCTGAAGAAACCATCCAATCATGTTCCAGCTCAGTTGCCAAGGGGAAATTTTTTCATTTGTGGGGACAAAAATTGGCCCGCAATTCCTGCAAATGCCACAGGTGGTCCTTGCAGCATTGGAATGCTTTCATTGCTAACACCCGACATGACACTGATGAGAAAACTAAAACAGAGAGGGAAAAGATTGGTTCAAATGTATGATCCAAATTGTGATGATGATGTTCACACATGGAGCAAGGCTCAGAGAATTGCAGTTGCAATTTTTGCACCACAGGCAGCGTCAGGAGCAGCCTTGACACAATTGGATCACGTGGGTTGTTGGTTGAGCAAACATGCCCGAGCTGTCTCTCTTGCACTGAGTGACATGTTGTTAGACATTGATAGTGTAAGACGAGCAAGTCTCCAAAACAGGGCAGCGATTGATTATCTTTTGCTGACCCACGGGCATGGGTGTGAAGAATTTGAGGGAATGTGCTGCATGAATTTGTCGGATCATTCCAAATCCTTTCATGAAAACATCAGACAATTGAAGGAGAGTGTCAACAAACTTGGAGAGGTAACTGGGTCATGGATGGATGGTTTGTTCAATTTGTTTGACCTTTCACCATTGTGGAAGGAAATTTTGAAGATAGTTATATATATTTTAGTAGGGCTTGTAATCCTTCTCATGATTTTGCCGTGTGTGTTTCTATGTATATGGCAAGCCATGGACAAGGTGGCCAAGGAGGTGTTTTTGGTTCAAACAGGAGGGGGAGATGTTGGAGTCCAGGGCATTCCTTTGGTTGCCCTGGAGGGTCAGGGACCTGGGCAGGGGGGTCTGAGACCCCAGCTCAGAGCTCAGAGAGACACTGGCTTTGATTTCAGTCCATGGGAAAAACTTCCTACACTGAGAGAAGGTTTACAGGCCACAAGAATGTGAGAAATAGTAGTTTAGCTTATCACAGAATAAGAAAATAGTAGTTTTAGGTTTCTAGCATTGAAGTGAATGGGGACAAGATGGAGAATCTGGGGCGTTGTCTCCTTCTTCTTCTCCTTCTTTCTTCCCTCACTCCATTGCTGCATTGGCGTGGCACAAAGTAGTTAGTGAGGATTGGGTCAAAGTAAAGATGACCTTTTTAGTAATAGTGATAGACATTGGTAAGAAATAGTAAACAAGAAATACGTAGTAATTAGTATAAAAGATAAGGACAGCCCAGCTCGGGGGGAGACGGGAGGAATCCATACAGCTGCGAACATCTTGTCGGACTCCGAGAAAATTGTAAGATAAGAAACAATAAACGAAGTATGCAACCTTGAAAAATCTAAACCTGAGAACTCCGTCTCTTCCTTCGGCTCGGCTCGGAGCTGTGCAGGGGAGCAAAGGACCCTGAAACCACCTGAATGTTGGGGTAAGCCCCCGACAGATGTGGGAGTCATTTCTTGTGTTTGACTGTATATCATGTTTTGAAACGTGATTTTAAAGCGTTAAAATTTTAGCTAAGGGTTAGAAGCAATTTATATTGATCAAGATGTAAGTTAGTTTAGTAAATGGTAGGTTAATGATTATTAGATGCCCAAGCTAGAGCTAACTGGTATACTATGAGCTTGTTTATAGAAAAAGTGGAGTAAGTGAATGTCTTGGTTTGAAAAGACAGGTGTCTGCTAAGGAGAGGCAGGCCTCTCCAGGAAATGAGGAATTCAAATCCTTCTCTCCATGTTACTATATTTTGGAAGATTAAAAAAAACCAAAACTTTTCAGTCAGAGCTATGGGGAAAAGGAATAACAGTCTTTTACTAGTAAATATAACAGGACAGACAAAAAAACCAACAGCAATTATAACAATAGTAGAACAGAACCAAGAACCCCGAGGGCAAACCGTGGAAGCTCCGGCACTGATGGCTGGAAGCCGGGCATGGTGGACTGTCCTCCGAAGGCAGGGGGTGTCCTCGGCAGGCAGAGGTGGCAGTGCCGGAGAAGCCGCAGCGGCTGGACCCAGGCTCACCCAAAATCCAGCAGGACAGCGAAGAAAACTCCGAATTCCTGGGTGCTCCAACAGATGGTAGAATTCCCAGGGCCAGACCCCTCCGTTACCCGTGGACTCCAGCAGCCAGCCGTGGCCCGATCAGTGCTCCCCGCGGAAGAAGAGAGCCGCAAGATCCCCCCCACCCTCAGCTCTCTCCGGGAGCTTTTCTCCCTCCCCCAAAACTAAGTTATCAGTTCTTCTGTCCAGGTTAAGCACTCAGCACTTAGTCTCCTAGCAACTTGGGAGGGGGAAAAAATTCTACAGTAAACTTAACCCTCAACAGTGAACCATCACAAGAACAGATTGAAACCACTAAGAACAACGGCCAGCACATCGACTTCAATCAATCATGAAGCAGGGGACCTTGGATCGTGCCAGAGGGTCACAGAGACATAATGAAAACTTTCCTGACTTCATCCTTTGAGACCACTGACCCAATTTGAGACCACCAACCCAATTCAAGAGAAGAACTGCGCATGTGTGAAGGACTAATAGCCTCATTTTAATACAGGGTAGGGATGGGAGGTGCTGGGGTTATGCATATGTATTGTATGTAAGATCTTGGAAAATAAATAGAGAGCAAAGAGCCTTGTTCAGGGCAGCCACGCCTTTCGGAGATTACTCCCGTGCTGCCCGCCGGTGAATAAACATACCACTTTCTAACTTTAACTAGTTAGAGGGTCTTTGTCCGTGATTATATCGGTTTCCAACAACTCCGTTTCACTATGGGGTTTGTGACAGCTTTGGTTTCTGTTTTTTTACTTTATTATTTTATTGCTGTTAGTTTTTCTTTGGGTTGAGTTTTTTTGGATGGGGGATTGTTGTTATTACTTTTAATTAAGATACATTTTTTAAATTCTGCTAATTTTATAATTAGCAGAATTTAAAAATATGTAATTTCAAGCCTGTTTACAGCCAGGTCTAGGGTGAAAGGAGGTGGAAGCTGGTGCAAAGGAGCTGTAACACCACAATAGAATTCAGTGGACAAATCTCGTGTCAGAGAAAGTGAGGCAGGTCACAGGTGGGCACTGAGAGAAAGGGCCAGGGAGTGGAGGTGATGGGCAGAGTTGTCCATCCCGTGTTGGGCCTCGAGGAACTGTTTTTCCATTGGTCCTGGTCTTCCTATGATGTCCTGGATCAGTGTCAGCTGCACAATGCTGTTATCACCTCTTTAAAGTGGGCATTGGAGTCTTTATCTCCAGTCCTCAAACCCCTCTAATTAGCTTTACAAGTGTTGAAGACTTGACAAAGGGGCTGGGAAGGTAACGACCCGATAGGCCTTTCTTCCTTTTAATGAGCCCTGGGGTGTATTTGGTGTTCTGAGTCCAGGATCCTCAGATCCTGAGAGGAGAGAGCAGCAGTCCCTCAAGAAATCCAAGCCAG
This sequence comes from Hirundo rustica, assembly GCF_015227805.2. Classification (NCBI taxonomy): domain Eukaryota; kingdom Metazoa; phylum Chordata; class Aves; order Passeriformes; family Hirundinidae; genus Hirundo; species Hirundo rustica. The sequence continues at coordinate 1,649,057 of NC_053477.1, forward strand.
AAGAAAAACCCAAAGTGTCTTGGAGCATTAAGGGTTGCCACTGAAAGCCCTTTCTGATGAAGCCTCCCCAGGGCCTCGTTCGAGCCGAGAATTGGAGGCTGTGTGTGATTGCAGGCAGGCAGAGGCACTGGGCAGGTGGCTCTGGTGCTGAGCAAACCCTTTGTTTGATGGAGCAGAAGGGCCAAGGCCTGAATCCCGGTGCCAGGAATGGAAGTTCCTGTCCCTCCCAGAGCCCAGGGCTCTCCTTGGAGGCAGCCTGGGCTGTGTTGGGCAATGGCCAGGAAAAGACAGCAGTGTCACAGTGCCCAGCATCCCCAAGGATACAAGGTCACAGCCCCAGTGCCACGAGGACAACCTGTCTCCTCACAGACCTCACTGCTGCAGATGACTGCCATGGCCAAGGGGACCAAGAGCTCAGGCACTTGCAGGCACGTTCCAAGCTCTTGGGGAAGGACCTTCTGTGCAGGCAAGGACAAGCAGTCCTCCTTCCTCATCCTCCTCATCCTCCTCATCCTCTCTCAGGCACTCAGCCCAGCTCTGTTTGCTCTTTCTCCACTGGCCCGGGTTTGGCTTCCCTTGCCCCAGCTGCGGCCTTTCTGAGCCATGGTAATTCTGCCCAGGCCAGCAATGCCATTGAAATGAATCTCTTCCTTCCATGAGCTCCACTGGCCTGCTGCTCCTCACACTGTCATCCTGAGACGTTAATTTTGAGGCACTAAGGATTTTTAGGAAAGTTAAGATAATAAGTTGCTGAATTAGCTGAAGTAGATAGGTAAGCTTTGTTCGCAGTTAACAGAAGCTGGATCTTAGATAAGCTACCCTGGATCTTGTAACTCATTTCTTGTCAGGTTTATGTTTATGTAGTTGTGCTTGTAATGAAAAACAAAATGTGGTAAATAGGACATAAGATAGCTGCCGATTTCCTGCTTAAAGGACCCATTGAACACAGGAAACTGTAAGTTCTACCAAGGATTCATTTGTCATGAATGCATTGAAGAGGTAGAAAGGTCAGGACGAGGAAGACTCATCTTACTTCCTCATTTTGGGTGATCCCTCCCCAGAACAGACCCCGACTCATTATAAGAAACAAAGTACACATGCTTAATAGCCTTTTTGCCAATTAGCATACAAAGCAAGGAATGGGAGGTGACAGGGGTATGAATATACATTTGTATTTTGGATATTCAACACTTTTGTAAATAAAAGGCTTTGTAATTACCTGTGAATTTCGCAGTGCGAATTAGGGAAATATCCCGCCGTGCTGCCCGTCCGTAATAAACATACACTTTCTACCTTTAAACTGTTAGAGAGTTTTTGTCCGTCACAGTTGGGTATCGATACTACATCAATACCCATATTTCTTTAATAAGTCAATCCAAGGGATCCCACCATGAGGCAGAGATTTTTTACACAGAGGGTGGTGAAAGCAAGGAAAAGGCTGCCCAAGGAGGTGCTAGATGCCTCATCCTTGCAAACATCCAGAGCCACGTTGGAAAGGGCTTTGAGCAGCTTGCTCTGATTGAATGTCCATGAGCTGCCTCAGATGATTTTTACCCTCTAGCAAGAAACTCCATTGTCATCAATTCACTGAGATTTCTCCCAGGATTTTCCTGGAATCTTTTGATTTCTCATTTTGGCACCTGAGTTGATAACCAAAGGCCCACATCTTCCAGGGAAGGTTTCTAATATGCTTTTTCCCCTTTGGAGTTATATTTTGGCTCTGGAATCCACCTGAGACACATCCCAGGTATGTCCCAGAGTCTTCAGACCTCCTGGAGGAAGCTGAGATCCCAGGAAGTGACAGGAGGAATTTAGGGGGTCAGGGGGCTCTGGCTAGCTCTTTCCCTCAGCCACATTGGTCAGGAGCAGCCATCCTCAGACTGCAAGCAGTCCAAGTAAGGGTAGAGAGCAGAGCTGCTTTCTGCTCTCTTGGTCCTGGATATCCTCGGCATCTAGCTTTGAAGAAACAGTCAGAGAAGGCTCTCAGAAATCTTTATTTATCCAGAGGTGGTGCAAGAGAGAGAGAGAACAGGGTCCCATGCCAAACTTTTAAACTGGGTGCCAGGAGGGGTGGGGAAGGTAGGTGTCCTAGGTTACAATGTGCCCAAAGTATGTATTCTATCACCATCTACATGAGCTGTTGAAACCAGGTTGGGCAGTGTTTCCCTTGCCCCCCTTCCTCCAGAGATCTACTGTTAATGGGCCATCAATGCCTTGACTCATGACTCATAGGTAACTCCCTCCAGGAGCTATCTCTGGTTAATGGGCAATCAAGGACCCATTGCATGACTCATAGAATATCAGCCCATTGTGAGATGCTCCGCTCAGGGGGAAGAGCCAAGCATTCCCACCTGGATATAATCTGGGATTTAGGACAGCACAACTAGCCTTATCCACTGGATTCCCAGAGGACAAGGGCTACCAGGCCTTTCTATAGGATCACTGCTTCAAGACCACTTCATCTGGACTGCTACCACCACCACGGGGTATCAGGTTGTATTCTGACTCTGTCAGTGATCTTTTGAACTATTGCATTTGATTTATTTTATTTTACTTTTATTTTCTCTCCTGTTAAATTGTTTTTCTGACTTGGAGTCTCTCACTGGTTTTTGCTTTCAAGCCAGCACAGTAGGTGATTTGTCCCAGGTTAGATAGCATAGGGCAGGGTCAGGGGAGGTGGAAAAAGAGACAGGGGAAGAGATACCTTTGGATGGTAACTTATTTATTGGGGGGAGGAAGGCAGGGATAAACCACTGGGATAAACAACTCCAAAACAGCTAAACAAAACCCACCACCCCAAGGAAGCAGACCCAGATTCCTCCAGGGAAGGTTCCCAAGATGTCTTTGCTCATTTGGAAGTATTTCTCTATGTCAGGATGCACTGGAGACTCCTCCTGGCATCTGCCAGTCTTTTCCTCTCAGGTTTAGGAACTTGATATTCCAGGTAGCAGCCCCAGACTGCTCCAAGACAGGTACCTGAGGTGATTTTTCTCTTCTCGTGGAAAGTGGATGTTGTGTGATCTACCTGAGATTGTTCCAAGGAATGTCCAAGAGTCCTGACCTCCAATTTCAGGACGACAGAAATGTAAAGAAGCCCCAGATTGCTACAGGCATGCTGACCTTGATCAATTTTTGCTTTTGCAGTGAACCTGCATCTTCCAGGATCTCCCTGACACTCGTGCCAAGCATCTCCTGCAGTCTTTAACATGCAGAGGTCTAAGGAGCTGATATCCCGGGTGGCAGCCCCAGAGGGCTCCAAGGGAAGCTGCCCAAGGGGATTTTGTGCCAGGAAAGAGGGAGCTGTGTAGGCCTGCAGGAGCACAGGGCCACCCTCTTGTGCCTGGGTGTGTCTGTGTGCCTTATTTGGCACCTTGAGGAGCAGCTGGATGTGCCTGTGACTGCAGGCTCTGTGTCTGGCGTGCTGCCAGCCACAGAGGCAGCCTTGGCCAACTGATGTAGGGAAGGTAAAGGGCAATCACTGCTACTATGATCTCACTGGCCCCCAGTATAGACATAGTCGCTGCCAGTTGCACCCAACTGCCCCACAGTATGGTCCCAGTTGTTCCCAGTGCTGTCTCCTCCAGTATCATTGCAGACACTCCCAGTATATCCCAGTTGCCCCTAGCATGCTCACTCCCAGTCATCCCAGTTGCCAGAGTGTGGTTCCTGTTTGTCTTGGTTTGAAAGACAGGTATCTGCTAGGGAGGGGCAGGGCCTCTCTACGAATTGGGAATTTTAATCCCCACCCACTAAGTTATTATAATTTAGAAAATTCAAGGGGCTTTTCAGGCAGACGTATGGGGAAAGGAATAACAGTTATTTACTAGTGTGCATAACAAGGCAAACAAACAACAACTACAGCATTAAGAATAAACAGAACTAAGAATGTTGAGGGGCTTTGTTTCACAAAGCCCAGGGCAGTCTGATCTCTCGGGACCTCGAGAGCACCCAGCTGGAATGGTGGAAACTCCCGGGCAGGCGGCTGGAATGGCAGGATGTCCCTGGTAGGCAGGGCAAGATGTCCCAGCAGGCAGGGGGGGTGCGGGGCTACAGCATAGCAAAAAGAGCAATGCTGAAGAAGCCACGACAGCTGGACAGGGCTGGCCCAGCTCCAGCAGAGCAGGCGAAAGAGCTCATAATTCCTGGGTATGAGCAGATGATGGTAGATTTCCTAGGACTGGACTTTCTGGTGACAGTGGACTTCTCCCACAGTAAGTAGCAGCCTGGTCGTCCTCTTTGATGCCAAGAGAAAGAAGCCCTAAGCTGCCCCCAGCCCCATCCTTTTCCTGCCCCAAAACTCATGTGATCTTCCCCCTCCCAACTTTAGGCCACCTCTTTTGTGTTGATCAAGCACCATCTAAGCACTAGTACTTAGTCTCTTAGCAACTTATGGGGAAAAATTCTATAAGGAAAAAAAATAGGAACAAACCTAACCCTCAACACAGTTACTCCCAGCATGATCTCATTTGTTGCTGTGTGTTATTTGGTTTCATACTGTATTTCATTTTTATATTGGGTTTTATAATGGTTTGTTCTGTACTCCCCTGTTCTCTTGGAAAATGTAGTATCCCGAAGTTTGCCCCTGCCCATCCTCCCTCATTTCTCCCAGTCCCCTCCTGCAGGCCCTGTCTATCATTCAGCAGTTACACCCAGGTTCTGGAGGGTTTGGGTAAAAGACATTGAATGACAGGGCAAGGGCCGAGAAGATCCCTCCCTTTATGTTTCCCATTGGTTTCCTTGAATGTCTCTCTAACCCTGTTCCCCTCCCACCTTATCCCTGATTGGGTATTGGCTTGTCCCCTTGTTTAGCCCCTTCCCTGGATATAAACTCAAGCAACATGAGGTCAGGCCTCTTGATTTAGCAGGGCTCTGGGGCAGGGCCACAGAAGACTGAATAAAGCCTCGGTTTCACCTCAGGATCAAGCGCTGACCCGTTCCTTTGCTGCTCATGGGACGTTGCTCCCTCGTGCTAAGGGAAAGGTTCTCAGCTGCCTCCTGGGTTTTTAGGACCCTTAGAAGCTCCTTCTGTCTGCCACTTGTCTCAGGCTAGCTTGATTGAAAATGGAGCTGGGGAGCTCCATGAGAAGCAACACTCATTCATTCCCATTATATCCCAGTTGCCTCCAGCACACACCCATCTTTCCCAGTTGCTTCCAGTAGCTCTCAGTGTGGTCCCAGTCATTCCCAGTATTTCCACATCTGTGCTCCAAGTGCTGCTCCCAGCCCTGATCTGTGGGGATGGGAATGTCCCACTCTCTTCCCGAGGCAGGGTCACACCTGAGCCAGGTGGGCAGGGCAGGACCTTGCCCTGACCCCAAGTATTGTCCCACCTGCAGGATCTGCTACTCCTCAGACTCTTCTTCCTGCAGTCCCAAGCCCAGCTTGTGCTAAACAAAGGGTCTGGGGCAGGGTCATCCCCTGGTGGGGGCTGCACATCCCCTCTGCCCCCTTCCCAAACTCCTTCCCAGGGGCAGCATGAGCTGGGATAGGAGCCCTGTAGGGAGGGGAAAGGGGGTGACACCGGGATGGGGGAGGGGTCACACATGCTCTGGGGGAGAAGCATACAAACCTTGAGTGTTGCTAGAGGACACGAAAAGAATGAAATTCACACAGGTGAGTCATCAGAGCAAAAGAAGGGGCATTTATTTACTTGATCTTGTATGCAGATTCTGGAAAATGACCAGGTATTGGAGAATAAGGTCGCTACCGTTATAAATAAATTCTATTCAAATAATCTATGTTTTAGTTACTTAATTGTTAAGTAATTCCATTAAAATTGTTAATGCTATTTCTGTATAAAGAATTTGCCTTATTCCTGTTTCAATATTGATTTATCACCTTATTTACTTGTTTGTTAATTAAGAATTCACCTTATTACCTGTATCTCTACTCCCATTCGCCGGACAGTGCCTGAATATGCAAATAACAAGAACACTGGAATTCTGGGAACAACTCAAGAACAAGAGACTCTGAAAATCAGGGAACCAAAGTAAAATCCAGGACTGTAGTCGCACTTCAGACTAGTGCAAGAGGTACGGGGGTCCGCCGAAGCAGCTTTATTTAGTCGCCGTGACCTGAGAAGGAGTCCCCCATCGCTGGATGACCCTGATCAGCAAAGCGAAATGGACTCCCCAGCAAAGAAAGAGCCTGTGAGGGGGGGTGGGAGTCCCCAGCTTTGCTGTGAAGCGAAGCTTTGTGTACCTCCTCCTCTGCATTGCCAAGGGAGCAAGCAAGCTCTCCCCCAAGGCCAAGCTTGATAATAAAGAAACATGCAAAAGAGCAAGTCTTTGACTCTCTCTTTTTTTTCCAGAACAATTTTTGGGGGATCGTCCATGGGATCTGGTCACGCCTGAAGAGGGACCGAAGACAGGACGGCCGCTCGCCCTTCAGACCTCCAGGACCGCTGGCCAAGCGGGAGCAGCCTGGGACCGGCAATGAGGAGGAGTGCTGGAGGGCAAGCATTCCAGTGGTGGGTAAAGGAGACGTGCGAGTGGGAGTGTGAGAGAGTCGGGGGCCGGCAGCTCGGACCCCCGGAACTGAGTGTGGACCCCTTGATACTGCGGTTTCGGACCCCCGCGAGGGGGCCGGCCAGGAAAAGGGGGAAGCGAAAGAAACTGGTGCGTGAGGCGTCTCCTTAGGGGCAGAAAGACCCCCCCCGGGTGTGCAGGGGAAAACAGAGTGTGAGTGGCATGCATGAGGGGCAGGTCCCCCCATAAAGGCTAGAGTAGCCTGGGAGAGTTTAGAATCCCTGGAGGGGAAAACCGTACCAGGGTTGACGGGGTGTCCCCAGACACTGCGGGTGCCGAGAGCTCATGAGAGTCCCTGCTTCCCAGGACTGAGCCAGATGCACCAGAGAGAGTGTGCTGCCGCGGTCTCAGGGAGGAGGCCGTAAACCCATAGCCCGAGGACACCGGGGTGGGGAGTCAGCTTGGAGGCAAGGTGGGCATCCTGCACACACACACACTCATCCCTCTTGCCGAGGCTGCTTTGCTGGGGAGAAGTAGTCAAGCCAGTCCTGGTGGAAGGCAAAGGAGTCGGGCCCTGCTCAGGTTGATCCTTGAAAACAAGGAAGGGATACCCCCCCAGGTAACCCGTGCGGAGTCTTGACCTCTTACCTCCGTTTCAAAAAGTGAAGAGGGGAACGGTACTAGTGACAGGGCAGTCTAGTCCGGGGTTCGGACTGAAGGTGTCCGGCCCGGCGGGGGCTGAGGTGCGGGAAGGCCCTGAGGCCCGGAAGGGGATGCCAGTACTAGGGACCCTGTCGTGCGCCGCAAAGCGTGTCCAGAGTCTCAGGGGTGAGGCAAGGCGCGGGGGTACATAGGAGGTGAGGTCATTAGGACTCACCTCAAAGGGGTCAGAAGAGAGTCTGAGCCCCTAGTGTAAGTAAAGTGTGAGCATCCAAGAAAGTGAAGAAGGTTGGAGAAAGTGAGTAGAAAGAGAGAGTTTATTTCCTAAATGAAAGCAAAAGTGTAGGAAAGAGTAGAAAAGCATAAAGTTTAGAAGTTTTATGTTGAAGTGTTCAAGAATTAAGTCGGGAGATTTGAAGTAGAGTGAGAAAAGCTGAAGAATTTTTTTTTTGCTTAAAAAAACCTGTGTTGCCTGTCAGTAGAGGGCACCTTTGAAATTGTTTTCAGTTTAAAGAAAATGGGACAATGTACTAGTAAGAAGAAAAAAATCCCAAAAGGAAAATAACAAAGTGAAGAGTATTCCACCTGGTAGTCCCTTAGAACAACTTTTAGCTAAATGGGATTCCTTAGAGGCCATGAAAGGACTAGATCAGGTTAAAATGGTGTTTAATTGCACAGAAGTCTGGCCAAAATTAAAATTACCAGGAGAATGGCCATGGTTTGGAACACATGATGAATGGATGTGCTATCAGTTAAATCAGTACCTAAGAACTCAGGAAGATCCAGACATAAATCAATTAGCCTATGCTGCTTGTTGGCAAAAGAGAGCCACGAGTAAAGAGAATGCAAATTAAAAGAAAAAGTGTGAAAGAAAGGAAGAGAAAGAGGAAAGAAAAGAAACTAATCAAAGATGGGACCCTTTAGACCATTTCCCCCCTCCAATTTACCCAGAAGTGCCCCAAGTCCCTCAAAATCCTCTCCCAGTTCCCCTACTAACTTCCCCGAATCAAACTCAAACTCCTTCAGAACCCTCTCCTCCTCTTCCCCCAGTGGTTCCATTATCACCCCTCCTTAACACCTCTCCTCCTCAATCCTTAGTACCTTCTCCCCCTACTCTCCCAACAGCCCCTTTGCCACCTCCTTCCAATAGTCAAAGTTCTTTAGTCCCAGTTATAACCCCTTCAGTTTCCCATAACACAACCTCTTCCCTAGCCCCCCTTCCTCCCACAGTACCATCCTCTGCTTCTCCTCCTACAGATTTTACTACTTCCCCATCACCTACAGTAATTCCCCTGCCACCCCCTAATTGGGAGTTAACCAAAACCCCTACAGACTCTCATGAGTCATCCCATTCTCCTGGAAATCCCCAGGCATTCCTAACCCAGACAGTGTTATCAGTTGATAATGTAAGTGAAGGACCCTATTGTAACACCAGGTCAAAAGCCTTAAAGCCAGAAAGACTTTTTCCCCTCAGGGAAGTGCCTATGGGAGGAGTGATTGGAGGGGTAGGATTTGTAAATGCCCCATTAACAGTCTCTGAGGTAAGAGGATTTAAGAAAGAGCTAGGAAATTTAGTTGAAGATCCCATAGGTATTGCCACACAGGTAGACCAATTCCTTGGACCCAATGTTTATACATGGGGAGAGTTAAATTCTGTATTAAACATTTTGTTCTCCCCTGAGGAAATACGAATGATCAGAACAGCAAGTATCAGGATCTGGGAAAGGGAAAATAGTTTGAGGCCACCTGGAGATCATAAATTACCGATAGCTGACCCGGGGTGGGACCCAAATCGAGAAGAAGAAAGACAAAATATGAGAGATTATAGGTCCTTGATAGTAAGAGGCATAAGAGAGTCTGTCCCCAGAGGGAATAATACTAAATTAGCTTTTGATGGGTCCCAAGAGAAAGGTGAGACTCCTGCCACTTGGCTAAATCGATTAAAAAGAAATTTTCAATTATATTCAAGCATAGACCCTGATAGTCCTGAGGGACAAGTAATTCTAAAAGTGCAGTTTGTAACAAAGTCATGGCCAGATATACGGAGAAAATTAGAAAAAATTGAAGATTGGCAGGAGAAAAGTATTAATGAATTATTAAAAGAAGCCTTAAGAGTTTACTTGAGGAGAGAAGAAGAAAAAGCTAGAGCCAAGGCTCACATTATGGTAGCAGTAGCAAGAGAAAGTACTGGAGTAGGAGAAAACCAGAGAAACTCCTCTTTGAAATCTAGTGAGGGAGGACCAAGACCCTCATTTAAAGAACCAAAGTCACCCTTAGTACCACCATGGGTAAATTTGAAAAGAAGTAACCCAGGAGAGAATAGAACTTCTTATTATTGTGCTGAAATAGCGAATTTAAAAAGGGATTGTAAGAAATTATCACTTGATGAAGCTATTGCAAGGGAGCAAGATGCCCTGGAGAGGGTGCTGAAAGGGGAGGATTAGGGGTGTCAGAGGCTCTATAAAATAGGGGACCCAATGGAACAACAAGATGAGCCTCTAGTAAACTTTGATATGGGGCTTCTTTTGTGTGAAGGATTCACACAAATCCCCTTTTGTGTGGGGATTCTTTTGTGTGAAGAATATGAATTCTTAGTGGACACAGGGTCGAGCTTAAGGAAATTACCAACAGGGGTAACAATCAGGACAAAAACTTGTGAAGTGTTAGGGGCTGAAGGGAGGCCCTTTCAAGCATTAATAATTGAAGGAGTAGAGATACAAGGGAACTCAAAGTATTGTGTAGCTGATTTTCTTTATTTACCACATACAGAAACCAATTTACTAGGCAGAGACTTACAAGTGCAGCTCAGGGTAGGAGTTATCCCAAAAGATGGAAAAATGGTTGTGCATACATGAAACTGACCCAAAGGGATATACAAGAGATAAGTCCAGAAGTGTGGGCTACAGAGGGAAAATATGGGTGTTTAGATATCCCTCCCATTAAGATAGAAATGCAAAAAGATACCCCCGCCATCAGAGTCAAGCAATACCCAATGTCACCAGAAGGAAAGAAAGGGCTAGCTTCAGTAATTGAGCATCTTTTAAAAGAAAATATCCTAGAACCCTGTATGTCCCCTCATAACACCCCTCTATTGGCCATAAAGAAAAAATGAGGGAAAGTTTAGATTAGTCCAGGATTTGAGAGAAATAAATAAAAGAACTATTGCTCGACACCCAGTAGTACCTAACCCCTATACCTTGCTGAGTTAAATTCCAAGAGAGCATACCTGGTTCACAGTGATAGACTTAAAGGATGCCTTTTGGGCATGTCCCCTAGCAGAAGAGTGTAGGGATTGGTTCGCCTTTGAATGGGAACATCCAGATAGGGGAAGAAAACAACCGCTAAGGTGGACACGGTTACTGCAGGGATATACGGAATCGCCATATATCTTCGGACAGGCCCTAGAGACATTATTAGAACAGTTTAGTCCCAAAGAAGGAGTTCAAATTTTGCAATACGTGGGTGATTTATTAATATCAGGAGAGACAGAGAAAGAAGTTAAAGATGTAAGTATACAACTTCTAAACTTTTTTGGAGAAAAGGGGTTAAAAGTATCTTAAAGTAAACTACAGTTTTTGGAAACTGAGGTCACTTACTTAGGACACATAATTGGAAAGGGGAGTAAAAGGTTAAGCCCTGCAAGAATTTCAGGAATAGTATCTATATCACCTCCAAAAACTAAGAGAGACATAAGGAAACTTCTAGGCCTGTTCGGGTACTCAAGCACTGGATAGATAAGTACACTCAAGGGGTCAAATTTCTTTATGATAAATTAATAGACCAGGAACCAATGAATTGGACAGAGAGTGACGAGAAGCAGCTACAAGATCTAAAAGAGAAATTATCCTCAGCACCAGTTTTAAGCTTACCAGATCTTAAAAAGGAGTTTGATTTGTTTGTAAACACCGAGAAAGGAATAGCATATGGAGTTTTAACCCAAGAATGGGGAGGATACCGAAAACCTGTAGCATTTTTATCAAAACTATTAGATCCAGTTGCCAGGGGATGGCCAGCTTGCCTCCAAGCAGTCGCAGCTGCACCTATTTTGATAGAAGGAGCTCAAAAGTTAACATTACAGGGAAAGATAAAAATACATACTCCACATGATTTGAAAACAATCTTAAGCCAGAGAGCTCAAAAGTGGCTCACAGATTCTAGAATCCTAAAATATGAAATTATACTGATAAATACAGATAACCTAGAACTAACAACATCAAAAAACTTATATCCAGCCCAGTTTCTCTCTGGTGAGCCCACTGAAGAGATAGAACACCATTGCCTAGAACTCATTGATATGCAGACAAAAGTGAGAGAAGATTTAGAAGACACACCCCTTCCATATGGGAGAGTGTTGTTCACAGATGGGTCATCCCGAGTGGTGGAATGGAAAAGAACATCCGGATACTCTGTGATTGAGGGAGAGAAAATGGAAGTCTTAGAAAAGGGAAAGTTACCAAGTAATTGGTCAGCACAGTGCTGTGAAATATATGCACTAAAGAGAGGGCTAGACTTACTTAAAGATGACCGAGGGACCATTTACACAGACTCTAGATATGCCTTTGGTATCGTGCACAAATTTCGGAAAATTTGGGAAGGACGGGATATTTAAATTCGAAAGGGAAAGACTTAATACACACAGAATTAATAAAGTCAGTGTTTAAATCTTTACAAAAACCAGTAGAAATTGTAGTAGTCCACATAAAAGGGCATCAAAAGGGAAATATGCCCGAGATAAGGGGAAACCAGTTAGCTGATAAAACAGCCAGGGAGGCAGCTTTAGAACCAGGAGAACCAGTAAAAATCCTCAGATTGGAGAAAATACCAAGAAAAGAAGAAGGGATAGAGCAGGTGTTTAGTGAAAAAGAGCAGAAAGCAATAAAAGAATTAGGATTACACCAGGGGGAGCATGGAGTGTGGTTAACAGCTGATGGACGGAAATTCTTAAATAAAGCCCTAGCCCGAAAAATACTTACAGAAATACATAATTTAACCCACTGGGGAACCCAGGGGTTATGTGACTATTTCCTCAGGGAAAACCTATGTATTGGAGCACATGAATTAGCAAAAGCAGTTACTCAAGGATGTATAATATCTCAGAAAATAAATCATAAAGTTATGAGAAAAACTGAGTCTGGAGGGAGGGAGTTAGCCTTAAGGCCCTTCCAGAACGTGCAAATTGATTTTACTGAGATGTCCCCTGTTCAAGGTTACAAACACTTGTTAGTGATCATAGATCACCTTACCCATTGGGTAGAGGCATTCCCTACAAAAAAGGAAACAGCAGAAGTAGTAACAAAAATAATATTGGAAGATATCCTCCCTCGGTATGGGCTGATAAATACTATTGATTCAGATAGAGGGCCACATTTCACAGCACAAATTCTACAACAGGTAGCACAAGCCTTAGGGATAAAATGGAGGTTACATACCCCATGGCATCCCCAAAGCTCAGGCAGAGTAGAAAGGATGAACAAGAACATTAAAAACGTACTGACTAAACTAATAGCAGAAACTCAACTAAATTGGCTTAAATGCTTACCCCTAGCATTATTACGAATCAGAACACAGCCATGAGCAGATATAGGAGTGTCACCATATGAAATGTTATTCGGGCTTCCCTTTTTGTTATCTCCTTATAGTTCTAAGGACTACCTGGAAGGAGAGGAAATCACTAGAAAATATCTAAAAACCATTGGACAAACCCTAGAAAATCTCAGAAAGAAAGGCTATCTTCCTCAAACTTCCCCTTTGGATGCAAGCGTGCATAATATCAATCCTGGAGATTGGGTATTAATCAAAACGTGGACTAATATCCCGTTGACCCCGAAGTTTGAAGGTCCCTACCAAGTACTGTTAACAACTCACACAGCAGTGCACACTGAAGAAAAAGGATGGACCCACATCACCAGAGTTAAAGGGCCAGTACCCCCTCCTGGAGAGAACCCAAGTTCAGCACCCTCACCGGATGAAACCGAGTGGACAGTAACAGCCCACCCGAAAGACTTGAAATTAACTTTTAAAAAGAAATAAGAGATAACAGAGACTGTGAAAACCTTTTTCAGTTGCCTCTCCCATAAACAATGGACTCAAAAAAAAAAAGGGGGGGGGGGAGGGGCACAATAAGGGTTAATTTATGTAAACCTCAGTCAGTTTTTGTAATCAGCAATTTAGATAAGTTTAAGTAATAGATATATTAGAAAGGGTATAAATTTTTTGTGTATTAATTTTACATATAGTTTAAGTTTTATAAGTAAAAATTTAAGTAAGTTTAAGGTTTTTTTATGACAATTTTTAGATTGTAAGTTTTCTAAGTAGCAATTTAAATAAGTTTAAGTAATAGATATATTAAAAAGAGTTAAGTTTTTTTTGTATTAATTTTAAATATTGTTTAAGTTTTATAAATAGTGTTTTAAATAAGTTTAAGTTTTCTTATATGTTAATTTTAAGAGTTGTTAAGTTTTATAAGTAACAGTTTGAACAAGTTCAAGTAATAGATAAATTAAAAGAGTATAAGGTTTTTTTAGAAAACAAAGGTGAATCTCCTACAGAACTTTCTCTAAAGGCAACTAAATTAATAGGGAAGGGAAATGGAAGCATGTAAGTGGATTCTTGAGGAGATCTCTCCACTCCAAGAGGCAAGGCCGGGTGGAGCAAGAGATCCAGGAAGGATGGCCCATACCGGACTCTTGGGAGGGATCGTACTGATGCTGTTCATAAAGCACACCTATGAAACAAAAGCCTGTACTAACTGCTAGCATTCAGTGTACAATGGAGAGGATCTCAGATCCTTATCCAGGGTCCATACTAACGTGAACCCAAACTGCTTTGACCACTCCCAGTTGAATAATTGCCAAGAGGATGGAAAAGTTTATTGGACTACAAAAAACACAGCTAGTTATACACAGCGCCTATTTGGGGAATGTCCTATAGGAGATACTTGATCATGCTTTGAAGCAGATCAAAAAGGATTAAGAGATATAATAAAAGAAAAAATGTTGACAACAAAATTTGAAAAAAGCCCAGACATCCCATCAGGAAAAAACCTGTTCATTGACTTAGTAGAAAGAATCAGTCGAGAATTAAATTTAATCGAGTGCTGGATATGTGGAGGTACACAAATGTCCAAAATATGGCCTTGGGAAGGAATTAGTTTAAGCCCTCTAGAAATTCTAAAATGGAAACAAACTGAACAGAATACACAAAATCTAAGAACAAGAGGAAGAGAGATGTGGGATCTCAAATCTAAAATCATTGGGGAAGAATGTATCATGAGGACAGGAACCAGGTATCAAACCTGTGTAGGAAAATTAATGTGTAAAAGGTATATAATAGTGATAAACTCAAGTGCTAAATGAGTTCCCAAAGGGCCTAACAAGTATTGGTCAACTGAGAACATGGAAAAATGTATCTATTATGAGAGGTATGAATTATATGAATGTATTGACAAAGCTATAAATCCTTTTTGGGGAATAAAATTTTGGCAACAGCCTTTTGAAACTAGGGAAGATTACTGGGAAGCTCCAAATCACCTGTTCTGGATCTGTGGGGATACTGCTTATACAAAATTGCCTGGGGATTGGTCGGGAAGCTGTACAATAGGGATCATAAAGCCAGCTTTCTTTCTATTACTCAAGAGATTAGGAGCACACCTAGGTGTCCCAGTGTATGCAATCTGGGAAAAGTCAAATGAAAGAAAAGAGATACTCTAAAAATTGGTGGAGAACAAAAATGGAAAGGAAAAATATGGACCCCAGAAGAAATCATAAAAACCTATGGACCAGCTACATGGGCACAGGATGGGTCCTGGGGGTATCGCACTCCAATCTACATGTTAACTAGAATCATCAGGCTCCAGGCTGTCCTAGAAATGGTATCTAACCGAATAGCTCTAGCATTAGACCACATCAGTGACCAGCTAACACAAACAAGATTTGTAATATACCAAATACATCTCGCTGTAGACTACCTTTTAGCAGATGAAGGAGGAATCTGTGGTAAATTTAATTCGTCTGAATGTTGTTTAGAAATTGATGATAAAAGCACAGTAATTAAAAACATCTCAAAAGAAATCAGAAAGCTAGCCTATGTGGGAAATCAAGAGTGGACTCCTTTAATGGACACCAACTGGTGGAATAGCTTTTGGTCATTCAAGGGGGATTGGTGGAAGAAAGCTGGGTTTATGATAATTTGCTCAATCACCGGGTTAATGTTTTTACCTTGTCTAATCCCATATCTAATTCGAACAATTACCTCCACAGTCCAAGCCAGTATCCAGATCCCTAAAGCAACCAGTCAAAAACAAACCAAAATGATGGTGATAGAGAGTCAAGAACCTGAACATGAAAATGCCAAAGAAATATATGAGAAGTTCCAAAAATGTAGAAAAATTTATTTTCAAGAAGAAGAGGTAACAAATTGATGCGAGCTAAAGCTCGATCAAAGAAATAGAGGGGGGAGTTGTTATAAATAAGTTCTATTCAAATGATCTATGTTTTAGTTACTTAATTGTTAAGTAATTCCATTAAGATTGTTAATGCTAGTTCTGTTTAAAGAATTTGCCTTATTCCTGTATTAATATTGATTTATCACCTTATTTACTTATTTGTTAATTAAGAATTCACCTTATTACCTGTATCTTTGCTCCCATTTGCCGGATAGTGTCTGAATATGCAAATAACAAGAACACTGGAATTCTGGGAACAACTCAAGAACAAGAGACTCTGAAAATCAGGGAACCAAAGTAAAATCCAGGACGGTAGTTGCACTTTAGACTAGTGCAAGAGGTACGGGGGTCCGCCGAAGCAGCTTTATTTAGTCGCCGTGACCTGAGAAGGAGTCCCCCATCGCTGGATGACCCCTGATCAGCGACGCGAAATGGACTCCCCGGCAAAGAAAGAGCCTGTGAGGGGGGGTGGGAGTCCCCAGCTTTGCTGTGAAGCGAAGCTGTGTATACCTCTTCCTCCTCATTGCCAAGGGAGCAAGCAAGCTCTCCCCCAAGGCCAAGCTTGATAATAAAAACATACAAAAAGAGCAAGTCTCAGACTCTCTCTCTCTTTTTTTTTTTCCAGAACACAAGCAAGCAAGCAAGCAAGCAAGCAAGAAAGCAAGAAAAAGAAAGAAAGAAAGAAAGAAAGAGCAAGAAAGAAAGAAAGAAAAAAAAAGGAAGCAAGAAGGAAAGCAAGGAAGAAAGCAAGAAAGAAAGCAAGAAAGAAAGCAAGGAAAGGGAGGAAGGAAAGGAATGGAAAGGAAAGGAAAGAATCCTGACCAGGTTTTTCTCAGCATGTGAAGCATGAAATGTGGTGTTTCCTGGCTCATCCAGAGCCCAGATCCAGAATTTTCCCAGTGCCCACACAGCCCAAGTTCAGCAATTTGGTGGCACAGAAAGCAAAATTCCAGCAATTAGCTGGTGCCGGCACTGCCCAGATCTGGTGCATTGCCAGCGCCAGAACTCCAGATGCAGCAGTTTGCCCTGTGCAGTAGCAGCCAGATGCAGCAATTCCCTTCTGGTGGGGCACACGGGGGTTCTGGCTGAGCAGGAAAGCTGAGCCTGAGCCAGGAGCTTTCCTAGGCTGTGGCAAAAGCATGGTGCGCCAAGACCTTCCTGGCGCCATGCCCTGGGCCGGGAGGAGTTGTGCCACAGGAGCTGAGCCAAAGATTCTCCTCCCAGGCTGCTTTAGGGCACAGAAGATGGAGAAGGCAGAGCTGACTCTCAGCTTTTTGCAGTCCTCCAGAGGAATCCCGTGTGGAAAGCAGCCTAGGAGCAGGCTTGATGGGCCAAGGCCGGGCAATTTAGAGCCCGTTTCTGCCCTATGGCCTGAGGGCTTGGCCCTTGCCCTTTCCAAGGGCCTTACAGCTGCCTGCCAGGGGGCCTTTTCCACTGGGATGAGCAAAGTGCTGCTGCAAGGCACTCCTCAAGCTGTTTTTGCTGCAGATGTGCCTGAGGAATGGTCATTGCTTGCAGTCTCAGGTGCTGTGTGTGTGCAGGTGAACCTACTGAGGCAGGGAGCGGCTCTGCTGGGGGCAGAGTGTTTTTGTGCTTTTTAATGAAATGCCTGCCAGCTCTGGGCAGAGCTCTTGTGACTGTATCTGAGCCTTGTCTGTGGCACTGTGAGGGAGGCAAAGGGGACCTTCCCTGAGCTGTGTGCAGAGGAGTAAAGCTCAGGCCAGGCCGGCGGGGGCTCAGTGGTGTTGACTGGATGCAGCTCTGGACATTTGCCATGCAGCATCTCCAGGCAGGGAACGTTGGGGCTCCATCCACTGTGAAGTCACAAAGATGCGAAGACTGGTGCTGCCACCACTGTGGTGTCACAGAGATAGTAACACGTGGGCTGCCACCACTGTGGTGTCATAGAGAGGGAGCACTGGTGGTGTCATGGAGGGGAACACAGGGGCTGCCACCACTGCGGGTTAAATGAGAGGGGAAAGCTGGGGCTGTCAAGCGCTGTGGTGTTGCAGACAGGGGAAATCTGGGGCTGCCCCACAACTGTCTTGCCCCCAACAGCTCTGTCAGCACCTGGAGTGGACACAATGGTTGAGCCAAATGTGAGTATTGCAGAAAGGGCTGAGCTGAGAGGGAGCCAGCGGCATCCTGCGGTGCAAGCAATGGTTGCCTGAGCATCCCCGGGAGCAGTGTCCAAAGGCTCCTGGAGCTGTGGCAGTCTCGGGGCTGTGACCATTCCCTTCGGAGCATGGTCTTTGAGCGAGCTTGTTTTCTGGGAAGCTTTGTTTGCTACAAAATTGTTTTCCCTCTTTCCAGCCTTTGCTCTTGCTGCTGCAGACATGGAAATCACACACTGGATCACTTGCAGCTCCTCAAGCACTAGAAGTAGCAGGAAAATTGCTGCAGTAGCCTGTTTGCTTGCTGGAACAAGTGAAACCTAACAGGGCTTGTGAAGCAAGCTCGGCGGCAAGCACAGCACAACAGAGCGAGCGGTGAGTGAACTGCTCTCTCTTCAATAGCAAGCTTGGGGCCGTTTCTAGCTCTGCCATGGACACAGAACAAGTGGCTATCTGCGCCTGGGCTGTTGCTGCTGCAGACATGGAAATCACACAGCTGATTGCCTGCAGCTCCTCCAGCAGTGGAAGTAGCAGGAAAGTGGCTGCAATAGCCTTTTTGCTTGCTGGGCTAAGTGAAACCGAACAGGGCTTGTCAGGGAAGCCAGGCGGCAAGAAGAGCACATGGGAGGGAGCGGGTAGTGCACTGATCCCTGCGAGAGAGTAACCTTCTCGCTGTCTCCAGCTCTGCCGTGAAACAGAGCAAGTAGCTGTATCTGTGCCTGTGCTCTTGCTGCTGCAGACATGGAAATTACATGGCGGATCGCCTGCAACTCCTCACCTAACCATAACGATGCGGCGCAGCTGCCCACCCAACCCTATCACGCAGGGGCCCACCCCAACCCTCAGCCCCCAGGCGCTAAGTGTCCAGTCCAGTGCCAGCCCCCCTGCCTAATCTTAATGAGGCGGTGTATTTACCAACCCCCAACCCTCAGCCCCCGGGCACTAAGTGTCCTTTCCAGTGCCAACACCCCCACCTAACCCTAATGAGGCGGCTCAGCGCCCCACCGCAAAACTTGGCATTCGGGGACTAAGTGTCCAGTCCAGTGCCAGCCCACCTTGCCTAACCCTAACGAGGAGGTGCAGCTGCCCACCCCAACCCTAACCCACAGGGTGCACCCCAGCCCTCGGCCCCCGGGTGCTAAGTGTCCAGTCCAGTGCTGGCCCCCCCGCCTAATCTTAACGAGGCAGCACATTTGCCAACCCCAACCCTAAACCTCGGCCCCTGGGCACTAAGTCTCCAGTCCAATGCCAGGCCCCCACCATACACTAACAAGGCGGCGCAGTCGCCCACCACAGCCCTAACCCGCAGGGAGCGTCCAACCCTCAGCCCCCAGGCGCTTAGTGTTCATTCCAGTGCCAGCCCCCCTGCCTAACCCTAACGAGGCAGTGCCTTCCAACTCTAACCCGCAGGGGGTGTCCAACCCTCGGCCCCCAGGTGCTAAGTGTCCAGTACAGTGCCAGCCCCCCCCGCCTAACCCTAACGAGGCGGCCCAGCCCTCCACCCCAACCCTTACCCGCAGGGGGCGCCCCAATCCTCGGCCCCCGGGCACGAAGTGTCCAGACCAGTGCCAGCCCCCCCACCTAATCTTAATGTGGTGGCACATTTTCCAACCCCAACACTCAGCATCCGGGCACTAAGTGTCCTGTCCAGTGCCAGCCCCCCCGCCTAACCCTAACAAGCGGCGCAGCTGCCCACCCAAACTCCAACCAACAGGGGGCGCCCCAACACTCGGCTCTTGGCCGCTAAGTGTCCTGTCCGGTGCCAGTCCCCCCTCTAGCCCTAACGAGGCTGTGCAGCCACCCACACCCACCCCAACCCTCGGCCCCTCGCCGCTAAGTGTCTAGTCCTGTGCCAGCCCCCCTGCCTAACATTAACGAGGCGGCGCAGACACCCACCCCAATCCTAACCCGCAGGGAGTGCTCCAACCCTCGGCCCCCAGGCTCTAAGTGTCCAGTCAAGTGCCAGCCCCCGTGCCTAACCCAAACGAGGCTGTGCAGCCATCCGCCTCAACCCTAATCCGCAGGTGGCGCCCCAACCCTCGGCCAAATACAAAAGGACAAATACTTGCCAAAAGTACGCCAATTCAAATGCTGCAATCAGGCAAGAAAGGTAAATGAAAAAGGGGAGTAAAAGGAATTGAAGACATGGAAGCTTAAAATGAGAAAGGGAAAATCTTGAAAGCACTTCAAAAGCAAAGAGTGAATGGAACAACAAGAAGTGCAGGGAAAGGAACGGAAATCTGCCCAATTATTCGTCATTGGAATTGCAAGACGTCCTTCCCACTTCTTTATGGAAAGTCTTCTTTTTGGGAAAGGGAATGAAATCTTGAAAACAGAGAACAAAGTCGAACACTCAGGAAAGGAGATACGATGAAAAACAGTGCGAATGAAAACAACCAAGAAAATTTGGAACAGGAAGGATTGAGACCAAATGGACTGGGATGAAATGAGGGGCAATGAAACTGACCAACATTTGCCAAATTCAAATTCTGCAATCAGGCAAGAAAGGTAAATAAAAGAAGGAGAGGAAAATGAATTGAAGAACTCAAGTTTAAGATGAAAGTAGGGAAATTTTGAAAGCACTTCAAAAGCAAAGAGAGAATGGGACATGAAGAAGTGCAGGGAAAGGGAGGGAAGCTTGGCCAATTAATCATCATTGAAAACGCAAAATTTCATTCCCTTTCCCGAAAAGAAAGTCTTCCTTTTGGAAAAGGAAATGAAATCTTGAAAACAGAGAACAAAGTTGAACAAACACTCAGGAAAGGAGAAGTGATGAGAAAGAGTGCAAATGAAAACAACTGAGAAAATTCAGAACTGGAGGGATTGAGACCAAATAGACTGGGATGAAATTGGGGTAGTGAAAACTACCAACACTTGCCAAAAGTACGCCAATTCAAATACTGCAATCAGGCAAGAAAGGGAAATAAAAGGAGAGGAAAAGGAATTGAAGACATGCAAGCTTAAAATGAAAAAGGGAAAATTTTGAAAGCTCATGACAAGCAAAGAGTGAATGGGATGACAAGAAGTGCAGGGAAAGGGACGGAAATCTGCCCAATTAATCTTCATTGAAATGGCAATATTTCATTCCCTCTCCCAAAAGGAAAGTCTTCCTTTCGGGAAAGGAAATGAAATCTTGAAAACAGAGAACAAAGTCGAAAAAACACTCGGGAAAGGAGAAGTGATGAGAAACAGTGTGAATGAAAACAACCGAGAAAATTCAGAACTGGAGGGATTGAGACCAAATAGACTGGAATGAAATGAGGTCAGTGAAAAGGACCAACACTTGCCAAAAGTATGCCAATTCAAATGCTGCAATTAGGCAAGTAATGTAAATAAAAGAAGGAGTGGAAAAGAGATTGAAGACATGCAAGATTAAAATGAAAAAGGGAAAATTTTGAAAGCATGTGAAAAGCAAAGATTGAATGGGATGACAAGAAGTGCAGGGAAAGGAACGGAAATCTGCCCAATTAATCTTCATTGAAATTGCAAGATTTAATTCTGTCTTCCTTAAGGAAAGTCTCTTTTCGGGAAAGTGAATGAAATCTTGAAAACAGAACAAAGTCGAACACTCAGGAAAGGAGATATGATGAAAAACAGTGCGAATGAAAACAACCAAGAAAATTCGGAACAGGAAGGATTGAGACCAAGTGATCTGAGATGAAATGAGGGGCACTGGAAAGGAACCACACTTGCCAAAGTACTCCAATTCAAATGCTGAAATCAGGCAAGAAATGTAAATAAAAGGAGGGAAAACAAATTGAAAAAACATAAGTTTAAAATGAAAAAAGGGAAATCTTCAAAGCACTTCAAAAGGAAAGAGAGAACGGGACGAGAAGAATTGAAGGGAAAGGGATGGAAGCTTGGCCAGTGTTGGGGGTTTAGTTTTCCTGTGGAATTTTTCCCCCCATAAGTTGCTAGGAGACTAAATACTGATGCTTAAAAGGTGCTTGACCTGTATAAAAGATCACTTAGCTTAGAGGGGAGGAAAAGTCTCCCGGTAGCTGAGGGTGGTGGTCTTTCTGCTCTCAGTTTTCCAGGGAGGACAGTTAGGTGACTGCTGGCTGCGTGAGGTGTCCACTGTTAACAGAGGGGTCCGGTTGTTACCCTGGTTTTTCTGAGCCTTTTGATTTTCTTAAATGGAGTCAGATCTTTTTAGTTATTGTACAATATTAAGAGCAGTTTTCTACCTTTCTCACAGATGTAACATAAACAAATCCTTTGTTTTTCATTCTCTGTCCTTTGTTTGCATATTTCTAACCTGAAAACAATTGTAACTGACAATTGGTCTGGCCACTGAGGCTGAGGGGTGGGAACCCCAAAAAGCCAATCTTCTGCTAGACCCAAAAATGTATAAAAAGTAAAAAAATAAACAAAGGGGCTCTTCTTCTCTCTGCTCTCTCAGCTGGGAGCTGGGATCGGAAGGACCTCTGCGAAAATCTCTTGTCTGCGTGTGTGATAAACGCCGATCACTTGTTTTAAAATTTTAAAAGTTTAATAGTAAATAAGATGGTTATAAAAATAGAATTAGAGTAAAAAAAATTTAACAGTTTTAGAGTTAGGACAATACAAGACAATAAAAACAAAGTTACAGACGTCTGGGTGCCTCTCCCGAGCTACAAGCTCTGAAGAAGGACCCCTGTTAACAAAAAATTATCTCTTAAAAGCAATAGCCTGTTGAATATTCATACAATTTATACATAATGCATAAATTCCATTCTAACTAAGAATTGTCTCTGGTTAGTATCACTTTTTTCCTTTAATCTCTGTGGCGTCCACTTGGCTGAGAAAAGCAGGAGGAGCTGGTCTTCTTCTGATAAGAAAGTAATAAATTCTTTCTTCTTTGAAAGATTTATATTTTCCTGTGGTTGGTACATAAAAACTACATTTTAACTACAAAACTACATTTACCATACTATCAAAATATTAATACCACATTAACAATTAGTACAACATAACACATATAGTAAATATCTTGCGTAGAGCCATATAATATGCACTTTTCACAATCCTCCCTCTTTCTTTTTATAATTAATTTGGCTCGAGCAATATTCATTGTTTTCTAGCTTTCATTATTCGCTCATTTTTTTCACAAATCAATCTCGCTTCTTTGAAGGGGTCTTCTATATTATTTTGTTTCTTTAACACCATAATCCTTTGTGGTGGTGTTGTTGTAGGCAACTTTTGGTCAATGTTCACTAATTGCATGCCTTGTACTACACTGGTGATGAGCCGAATGAAACAGGGAATCAAACAAGGAAGAAATATTAAACCAGCTGTAGCGCATAAAAGGAAGAAGCCTAACTTTTTCCACCATTCTGCTCCTAACACATTATCCCACCAGCTAGTATTTAGCATTGATTCCCACTTTTGAACTGGTACGTGGGCAATTTTTCTGATATCATTGACTATGTCCAGGACGGCATCTCCATTGTCATCTATTTTTAAACAACAATCTGATGTATTGAATTTTCCACAAACACCCCCTTCTTCAGCTAACAAATAGTCTAAAGCTAACCTATTCTGATACACAGCCGCTCTTGTTTGGGTTTGTTGCCTTGATATTAATTCCATTGCCTGACCAGTTTTGTTCGTTATTATCTCTACAGCGGCCTGAAGTCTTATAATACGATTTAGCATATAAATTGGGGTTCGATATCCCCAACTCCCATCTTGTGCCCAGGTGGCTGGCCCATATGTTTCTAGTATGCGTTCAGGGGGCCATTCTTCATCTCCCCATTTTTGGAATCCTCCAATCAATTCTCTTTTGTTTCTCTTTAGATCCTCATAAACTGGTATCCCTAATTGATCCCCATCAGGTCCTGGTAAAAGAAAAAATCCTGGCTGTATAATTCCTAGAGTACAGCTCCCTTTCCACTGGGAGGGGAGTTTTGGGTATGCTCTTTTTCCACATATCCAAAATAAGCCGTCTGGAGCTGTCCAATAGTTAAATTTTTGTTGATCTATATTCTCCCAAAATTTGGAAACTTCTGGGATGCCATAGTAAGGATTTTTACTTGTATCATTACATTGAAAAAGGTTTGTTTTGTTGTCATACTTACAATTCACTTTCTTTGCTTTTTCTTGGGTCCAATACACGGTTGGTGCTTCTGGGACCCACCATACAGAAGTTCCATTACTAACCTTATATCTTTTACAGGGTGTTTTTCCTACTTCATAGAGGAAGCTTTTCCCAGTGCGCCAGAGACATTCTTCCCCTATCACTGTTGAGCTTAAAATCCACCCTTCTGGTCTGTTTTCTCTACTTGTACTTGCTTGGTTCCATTTTAGAAGCTCAATTGGGCCTAAGCTGCTGCCTTTCCATGGCCATTCTTCTGACATCAAAGCCCCTCCACAGACCCAACAATTGGTTATGTTAAGTTCCTTACTTATTCTTTCTCCCAATTCTACAAACTGATTTTTACCCATCCTTGAGATATCTATTTCTTTCTCTAATTGCTGTTCAAGTTTGGCATACAAATCATTGATGGAAATTGGCACAGGCTTAGGTGGTTTTACTGACTTAGCCTTTTTGCTTATCAACTGCTCTTTTACTAAATCTGGTGCTTTTTTCCCAGTAATGTAGGTAAAACAAATCCATCTCTCCTCTTTTGGGCACTGACTTCCCATCCTGCTACCACTTGTTCCTAAGTTCTCTGCAATCCAGTACTTTTTCCCTTTATGTATGCAATTGCCTAATTTGGATGGGTTGTAACAGTGGCTGTTGACATGAGTGTGAGAAATGAAAAAAGAACCTCGGTGTCTTTCCATGTACAGCTTTTGGTAACATCTGTAACATGGCCTTGTCGATATCCCAAAAGGGAGAAGACAAAAATTGAGTGACAGAAAAAGGAGTAACAGAGGTCCAGTATGGCTTATACTCCCACCTCCCATGCCTATGGGGTTGCAACCCACAGCAGGTGTATTTGATCTTCTTGGTGGCGAATACAGAGGCCAATCTGGTCTTGCCCTCTATTTCCTTGTCACTTCCTTTTAGCTAATTTCCAGACAAATCGTTTTTGACACTCTTTAACTGTCGTTTCCCACTGTTCTTCAGGTATCTCCCATTCAACAGGCACTAATAATTCCCATCCACAAAACAAAGTTATTATTTCAGTTTCTTGGAATTCTATTTGGATAGGAGATCGATTTGGTCCTTGACACTTCTTGCAACGAGAACGTCGCTTGTGTGAACTACAATACCAATTCTTCCCACAATTTAAACATTTACATTTAACCCAGCTAGCATGTCTGGTATTTGGGTGGATCAAACAAGGTATTTGGTCTGACACTGATGGAAGTTGCAACTCCTCTTCCTCCTTGTATAAATCACAGGCTAAGGCGTAAATACAAGAGTTCTCTGCCCGAAACAGTCCTGATCCTCCTGTTTGGAGTGGAAGTATTCCTCCCCAGGGAGGATATCTGAGGCGTCTCAAAACTTGTCCAGACGGAACTTGAAACCACTGATATAAGCTTGGCCTTATCTCCCAATTAGGTGTGATCCTGGGTATGTTTCTTGGACCATTTGGGTCTTCCCAGTTCATTACCACCCAGTCCCCGTTTAAGAGTCAGTTTTGTATCACCCGGTTCAGATGTAATCGTCCACTCCTTAGGTTCATCCACAGGTCCTTTGATTCTGCTGGCGTGGATCCACCCTCGTTCCTTGGTCCGGATCGCGGCCTCGGTCGTCAGCAATACCTGAAAAGGACCTTCCCATTGAGGAGTTAAGGATTGTTCTTTCCAGGTTTTTACTAGCACCCATTCCCCTGGATGAACATTATGGATTTTAAAGTCTAAAGGTGTGGTTTGAGGGATTATTCCTTTCAACCGTAAGTTTTCAAGAGTTTTTGCGATGGTATTAACGTATCTTTTAACGCTCATTTCCCCTACCTCATAGGTAGCATTTTCATGTTGGGTGGTTAAAAAGGGTAACCCAAACATCATTTCATAGGGTTACACTCCCAGGTCTGACCTGGGTTGTGTTCGGATCCTCAATAAGGCCAAAGGTAGGCATTGTACCCATGACATTTGGGTTTCAACCATTAATTTGGTCAAAGTTCTCTTCAAAGTCTGGTTCATCCTTTCTACATGACCAGAACTCTGTGGATGCCATGGGGTATGGAGCTCTCATTTTATCCCTAAAGATTGAATTATCTGTTGTAACACTTTTGACGTAAAATGCGTTCCTCTGTCTGAGTCTATTCTATTAACCATTCCGTATCTGGGAATAATCTGTTCTAAAATGGTCTTACTTACCATGTTGGCTGAGGCCTTGGTAGTGGGAACTGCTTCTACCCAATGGGTTAAATGGTCTGTTATTACTAATAAATACTTCCATCTTTGTACTTGAGGAAGTTCAGTAAAATCTACTTGGATACTTTGAAATGGTCGGAGAGCTAACTCACGACCTCCTAATGTTGTTTTTCTCATTACCTTCTTGTTTATCCTTCTTTATTAATTTTATCTCTAAAAGTATTGCCTGTATGTTTTTGAATTTTTTGAAAATTGTTTTCTCGCATGGTGACTGCCATAAATTTTGCTTTCAGTTTAGCTTTCTCTTCATCTCTTCGAACATATACTTTTTGAGCCTCCTTTAGTAAGTTATCTAATGATTTATTATGCCAATCCTCAATTTTTTCTAATTTTTTTCTGATATCTGGCCAAGCATTTGTAACAAAGTTAATCCTTAACAAAGCTTTTCCCACATCAGTTTCAGGGTCTATTCCAGAATATTGTTTCATATTTTTCCTAAGTCTGTCCAACCATTCAGTTGGAGATTCCTCTTTTTCTTGCTGTGCCTCAAAAGCTTTTTTAGCATTTTGCCCTCGGGGTGCCGCCTCTTTTATTCCCTTGATTATTAAATTACGATATTCATTCATGTGTTTCCTCCCTTCCTCATTATTTTGACCCCACTCAGGAGACACAGTGGGCATTTTGTCCTCTCCAGGGGGCCCCTGTGGGTTCTCTTTTTCCCAAACTTTTATTCCAGCTGCTCTGATTAGTTGTCTTTCTTCCTGAGAAAATATTATTTTCATTATAGACTGCATCTCTTCCCAGGTATAAATATTTGGACCTAAGAACTGGTCTAGTTGTTCAGCAGTGCCGATAGGATCTTCTAAAATTCCTTTGATTTCTTTTTTAAAATTCCTGACCTCAGAAGAAGTCAAAGGGGCATTTACAAAACCTGTCCCACCTCCCCCCATTGGGACTTCTCTCAGTGGGAATAGACTAATTTCTTTATCCCATTTCTGGTTTTTATCCTCTGCAGTCTTTTTCCCGTGTTTTGGGAAAGAATCCAGAGGGGGCTGTCTTTTAACAAAACTTCTAGTAATTCGGTAAGGCATTTCTAGGGAGAAATCGTTCCTCTGAGCAGTTGCTGTGGTTACCAAGGGAACGGAGCTCGGGGCTGCAAGGGGGGAAAGGGGAGGGCATAGCGCCGAGGCTTGGTCCTCCAAGGGCGGAGCGTAGGCGGGGTTTGCTGCCGGGACAGGAGGAGGGAGCAGTTCCGGGGGATTCCAAAGGGGAGCGTGGGCAGGTTGCATGGGGATGGTGGCAGCTGAGTCAGCGGCTCCCGGCAGAGACAAAGGAGCGGCGGCAGCGCCCAGCGCAGCCGGCTCGGGCAGGGCAGCCGGGGGTCGGGCAGTGGGGGAGGCGATTGGAGATAGGACGGCTGGGACCGACGGGACCCCCGGCACAATCGCGGCCGCAGCCCTAGACCACGCGTTAGGAGAGGCCCCCGGCACGGCCCCCAAGGCGGCTGCAGACCAGGCGGTTGAGGCAGACAAATTCACCGGCGGGGCCGGGGCTGGGGTGTATGCGGGGACCGGCACAGCTGCCGGGGGCTGCGAACCGGCGCTCGGGACGGGAACTGGGGCAGGCGGGGCTGCCGGAGGCTGCGAGCCCGCGCTGGGGGCGGGCGGGGCTGAAGCGGGACCTGGGACAGGGGGCTCGGCCGCGGACGGATAGAGCGGGAAAGGAGGGGGCAAAGCCTGCAAAGGATCCCACTCTATTTTCTTTTCTTCTTGTTCCCTTCCCTTTTCTTTCCCCTTTTTCTTTTCCTGCTTCGTCTCGGGCGTTTCTGATACATTAAAGATTTTTATTCTCCTAAAATCTCCTGTCCAACATGTGGCATATTCTCTTTCTTCAGGATTAAACGGTTCTTTTGAATTTACAAATATATTTAGAGCTTGACAGATCCAGTTCTCAAAAGAGCCATATCTTGGCCAATAAACGTGGTCAGATCTGATTTCCTTCTCTGCCCATTCTATCATGCAAAATTGTATCATCTTTACCTTTTCCTTTTTTCTTGTACAAGGGTTGTTATCCCAGTTAGCTAACATAATGCCAAGAGGGCTATCTTGAGGTATTTCTGTTGGTAATTTTTTACACTTCTTTTTTTTTTTTATCCAATGTACTGTTTTTCTGCCCCATTTTTCAAGATTTTATCTATTCGTCCCTCACCTCTGTTTTTCACTTTCTCTTACAACCTAAAGACCACTTCTATCTATGCACACACACACAAATCCCTTCTATCACACACAAATACAATACACTTCCCTCTAAGGAGATATACCAGCCAACATTACATGTGCTTTCTTCCATCTACTCTTACTTCATTCCTTCTTCACTTTTATACACTCTTTCACACTCTTAGGACATGCAGCTTGTCGCCAGAGAATCGTGGCTTTGTGTGTCCTCCCCCTATAGCTGGGCCTCTGAGGAGGGCTCAGAATCTGGTCACCCCAGGTGCCGATCCACTTATGAGGCTAATTTGCGTGTCACTTACACTTTACTGCCCCCCCCCCACTCCACACGCCAGGAGAAAAAGGGCTGAATTGCAGGTCACGCACACGCTTTTCCACAGCCCCCCCACCCGCCCGGGGAAACTATGGCCGGTTTTGCAGGTCACACACACTTTGCCACAGCCCCCACCTGCCCGGGGAAACTGAGGCCTATTTGCAGGTCACACACACTTTGCCACAGCCCCCACCTGCCCGGGGAAACTGAGGCCTATTTGCAGGTCACACAAACTTTGCCACAGCCCCCACCTGCCCGGGGAAACTGAGGCCTATTTGCAGGTCACACAAACTTTGCCACAGCCCCCCACCCGCCCGGGGAAACTGAGGCCTATTCGCAGGTCACACACACTTTGCCACAGCCCCCACCTGCCCGGGGAAACTGAGGCCTATTTGCAGGTCACACAAACTTTGCCACAGCCCCCACCTGCCCGGGGAAACTGAGGCCTATTCGCAGGTCACACACACTTTGCCACAGCCCCCACCTGCCCGGGGAAACTGAGGCCTATTTGCAGGTCACACAAACTTTGCCACAGCCCCCACCTGCCCGGGGAAACTGAGGCCTATTCGCAGGTCACACACACTTTGCCACAGCCCCCACCTGCCCGGGGAAACTGAGGCCTATTTGCAGGTCACACAAACTTTGCCACAGCCCCCACCTGCCCGGGGAAACTGAGGCCTATTTGCAGGTCACACAAACTTTGCCACAGCCCCCCACCCGCCCGGGGAAACTGAGGCCTATTCGCAGGTCACACACACTTTGCCACAGCCCCCCACCTGCCCGGGGAAACTGAGGCCTATGCGCAGGTCACACAACAAAACAACAACAAAACAACAACAAGGTACCTTTTACTTTTAAATCACCTATTACCATTTTAGGTGTTACTGGCCAGTCCCGGTGCTCTTGGATATCCCCTCAATCCAGCTGTGTTGTCCAACCCCAGATGCTCTTGGGCACTTTAGCCCTCAATCTAGCTGTGTTGTTCAACCCCAGATGCTCTTGGGCATAACCTCAATCCGGCAAAACCCTGGGTGCTCTTGGCACAATCCCTCAACCCAGCAGGTTTCAGTCCTGGATGCTCTTGGGCACTTACCCCTCAATCCAGCAGACTTTTTGCTTCACCCTGGGTGCTCTTGGGATATTAATCCCTCAACCCAGCAGGTTTCAGTCCTGGATGCTCTTGGGCACTTACCCCTCAATCCAGCAGACTTTTTGCTTAACCCTGGGTGCTCTTGGGATATTAATCCCTCAACCCAGCAGGTTTCAGTCCTGGATGCTCTTGGGCACTTACCCCTCAATCCAGCAGACTTTTTGCTTCACCCTGGGTGCTCTTGGGATATTAATCCCTCAACCCAGCAGGTTTCAGTCCTGGATGCTCTTGGGCACTTACCCCTCAATCCAGCAGACTTTTTGCTTCACCCTGGGTGCTCTTGGGATATTAATCCCTCAACCCAGCAGGTTTCAGTCCTGGATGCTCTTGGGCACTTACCCCTCAATCCAGCAGACTTTTTGCTTAACCCTGGGTGCTCTTGGGATATTAATCCCTCAACCCAGCAGGTTTCAGTCCTGGATGCTCTTGGGCACTTACCCCTCAATCCAGCAGACTTTTTGCTTCACCCTGGGTGCTCTTGGGATATTAATCCCTCAACCCAGCAAAAGTTTTAGTCCTGGATGCTCTTGGGCAATCACCCCTTAATCCAGCAGACTTTTTGCTTCACCCTGGGTGCTCTTGGGATATTAATCCCTCAACCCAGCAAAAGTTTTAGTCCTGGATGCTCTTGGGCACCTAACCCTCAATCCAGCAGACTTTTTGCTTAACCCTGGGTGCTCTTGGGATATTAATCCCTCAACCCAGCAAAAGTTTTAGTCCTGGATGCTCTTGGGCAATCACCCCTTAATCCAGCAGACTTTTTGCTTCCTAAGGGTCCCACCCCTTTTCTAAAATTCAGTCCCAGTTTCCCTGGGGGGGTTCTCTCACTCTTCTTATCACTCGCTTCGTCTCTTTACTGGCCGTCTTTCTCGCGAAAGAACGGAAACGCAGCGTCAGAAACTCCGCACTCGCTTAGCAGGTCTGGGATAACCAGCTGCCTCTCATTCACACACATTCATCCCCCCCTTAACCGCCCCTCCAAACCAATACTTACCTGTCCTTTGTCCTTGGGTCTTTGTCTTCGTGTACACTTTGGTCTTAGGGGCTAACTACCGCGGTTTTAGGGAATCTTTTCCCTTTCTTTGTTTTATTGTCTCCTCTTGTCCATTGATCGTAACCTGCATCTGCCGGTCACAGCAGGAGAACACAGAGCGAGGCTGCCAAACTGGGCAGGGCGCGCCGTCCTCACTCTGATTCTCCTAAGGCACCAGCAGTGAGGTGTTATAACCATCCTCTGCTACCATAATTGTGATAAACGCCGATCACTTGTTTTAAAATTTTAAAAGTTTAATAGTAAATAAGATGGTTATAAAAATAGAATTAGAGTAAAAAAAATTTAACAGTTTTAGAGTTAGGACAATACAAGACAATAAAAACAAAGTTACAGACGTCTGGGTGCCTCTCCCGAGCTACAAGCTCTGAAGAAGGACCCCTGTTAACAAAAAATTATCTCTTAAAAGCAATAGCCTGTTGAATATTCATACAATTTATACATAATGCATAAATTCCATTCTAACTAAGAATTGTCTCTGGTTAGTATCACTTTTTTCCTTTAATCTCTGTGGCGTCCACTTGGCTGAGAAAAGCAGGAGGAGCTGGTCTTCTTCTGATAAGAAAGTAATAAATTCTTTCTTCTTTGAAAGATTTATATTTTCCTGTGGTTGGTACATAAAAACTACATTTTAACTACAAAACTACATTTACCATACTATCAAAATATTAATACCACATTAACAATTAGTACAACATAACACATATAGTAAATATCTTGCGTAGAGCCATATAATATGCACTTTTCACAGCGTGTGACTGCTTTGTGTGTCTTGGTGACATCTGGTGACCCTGAGTGTGGGTGAGCAGTTTGGTGAGGGTTTTCCTTCCCCTTTTTCCCTGTTTTGTGTTTATCATGGAGGATTCTTTAGTTTTGGAACTTTGGGGAGATCTCTTGGAGTGGAAGGACGCTCAGATATCCCGTGAGGGACTCCAGGATCTATTTGCATGGGGCAGGTGGCATGGGTTTTTTCCCACTCCAGGGTCTGTGCTCAGTCGACGGGAGTGGTACCTCCTGGGGGACTGTATGTTAGACTCCCTTGATATAGAATATGATGAAGACATTGCGGAATTATTGTTGCAGTGGAAATTATTTGAGAGAGCTGTATTTAAGTCGACTCCTGCTGGCTCGCCGGCTGAGAGCCCCAGTCCGAAGCAGGACGGAGGTCTGGAGGGAGGCGGGGCCGTTATGTCAGACCCGGAATCTGAATTTCAGCTGCTTTGTGATGTGGATTCTTCCCCTTCCTCCCCAGTTCCTCTGTGGGGGGGTTCCCCATCTTGGGTTCCGGCGCTGGTCTTGGGCAGAGGGGGGGCAGAGCCCTGCCGAGCCTGGGGCCGGTACTGCCAGCCCCCGCGCAGCGGAACCGCTGGAGCGGGGCGGGGCCGGCCCCGCCGGTCCCGCCGGTCCCTGCGCCTCAGGGTTGCCGGAGCGGGGCGGGGCCGCCTCCTCTCCATGCCTTTCCGGCGTTGGTGGATGGGGGCGGCCCGGGAAAGCGGGCTCCACTTTCTTTTGGCCGAGATTCGGTCACTGTGTATTGTCTGTTCTGCCGCACGACCGTTACGTATCCGATGGGGTCGGGCGACGTGGAGTTTCCCGCTCTGCCACCTGGGCCGAGCCCAGAGGTGGCTGCGTTGGCCGCCTCTGCCCCTGCGCCGCCAGCAGCGCAGGGCGGGGATGCTGCCGAAGGAAAAGCCTCGGGGTCATGCTGCCGAAGGCAAAGCCTCGGTCCGTCCCTCAGCGGGCACCGCCTCCCTGTGCGGGCTGACAGCTTCGCACCGCTCCGGGGTGGGGGGGGCCGTGAGCTCCCGGGCCCCCGCAGGACCCCTTCTTGGGGGAAGTTCTGGACACTCTGCCTCCCGCGCCAGCCCCATGGGCTGCAGGCGGTGCTCGCGGGGTGGGGAGAGGCTCTGATGCGGCTAGTTCTAATGAGCTGCCAGCAGGGACCGACACGGCCCCGCCAGTGACGAAGGCGCGGTCGCTGCCTCCACCTGAACGCAGCACAAGCTCCTCAGCCACGCAGGGATGCGTGTCCGCTGTGGAGCCGTCGGACCGGTCTCTGGCAGCTGGCGTGGGCTCCAGCGCCGCTGAGGATGTGGCGGGGCCAGAGCCCACGGCTGGTCCAGCCTCCCCCCTCCCGCTTCCCGCTACTAGCGTTGCGGTGGCTGCAGGCGCCGAGGTGTTTAAGTTCAGCGCGAACTGGGACATGGCTGAAATGTGGCCGGTCTTTGACAAGAGCAGAAATTCCTGTGCTGTTGGCTCTTCGTCAACAGACTGGACGCTACCCCCTTGTCAGGTGACCGTAAGGCCGAGAGACCACGGCCTGTTCTGGGATGAAGTAAAGGCTAAGGTTGAAGGATTGAGTGCTGGTGCGGGACCTGCAGTGCCTGAGGTTCAGCCAGTCCCCAGCCGAGTGCCTGTCTCTGACCCTGTGGGGTCCACAGGGCAGGATAAGGCAGGTGCTGCTGCTTCATCTGAGGGTCTTCAGGACTTTCCTGTCCTTCAGGGTGCTACTCATAACACCTATCAACCCTTGGCTTGGCAGGCTTTGTCAGAACTGCGTGATGCAGTCGGGAAATATGGTTTGGGCTCAGCCGAGGTGATGCAGGTTCTCCGTTATTTTAATGGCAGTCTTTTGACGCCCTTTGACATTCGGAGCTTGGCTCGAGCCCTTTTCCCACCAGTTGAATATGACTTCTTTGAGCATAAATGGACTCATTTGGCAGTCAGAGCGGTGGAACGGAATAGGGCACTGGGTCAGAGTGATCCGAGGCGTATGGTTAATATTGATATGCTAATGGGAACAGGCAATTATACCAGGGCCCAAGGGCAGGCTTGGTTATGAGCCCTTGGTCCAGGAGCAGCGCCAGCAGACAGGCATGGCAGCCCTGGTTCAGACCTTACAGCTGGCTACTCCACAGCAGCACTTTGCTGTCGGAAAACAACGGGAGACAAGCTACATCCGATGATGATCAACAAGTCTCAGCTTTATTTGGGTTAATAGCAAATATATAGCATCATTAATTAGCTCATGCATATTGCAAAACTATAGCTCATGATTGGCTTACAATATCTTGACGCATGTGCTTCTTGTGATTAGTCTTGCTAATTTATATATATTTTATATAAATTTTTATATATTTTATATAAATTTATATATTTTATATATATATATATATATATATATATAAAAATTAACAAGTTCCTTAATCTAGCATTTTTCAGTTCCTTATTTCAGCATTTTTGTACTAACAACACCCTTGTTGTTGTATCATTCTAGTGCTCAAGGACATTATGTCCTTGTTAATCATCACGTACACCACATAGACACAGTTACATTTCAACCAACTTAACAGTATCATGACCCTTGCTGTACAGCCATGCATCAGAAAAATTCTCCACAGAAAGATTCTCCACACTTTGCAACTATCGTCCAGGGAATTGATGAACCCTTCCTGTGCTTTGCAGGAAGGTTAACTGCTGCAGTTGAGAAGCTGGTGAGTGATCCGGCAGCAAGGAAGCTCATGATTCAGTCCCTTGCTCAGGGCAACTGTAATGCTGCTTGCAAGAGGATAATTGAGACGCTTCCCGGGGAACCGTCCATGTCAGACATGGTTGGGGCCTGTGCAAAGGTAACCCCTCCCAGCCAACAGATGGTTGCCGTGCCTACAGCTGTGCAGCCAGCTGTGCCTACGATTGTCCAACCGACGGTGACTACAGCGGTCCAGCCGGCCGTGCCTGCGGCCGTGCAACTGGCTGTGGCTGCTGCTGTTCAGCCTGCTTGGGTTGTTCCCCAGGGGGTGCACCAGCAGCAGTGGGGTGCTCGGACCAGGAAGAAACAGGGCGGAAAGGCACTGAAGCCTACGACTGTCTTGTTTTATTGTGCACGATGTGGAAGGCCGAATCACGCTGTGAATGTGTGTAAGGCAACAGTGCATGTGAATGGTCAGCCGTTGGGCAGTTCGGGAAATGCGACGCAGAGCGCGAAGGCGAGACGCGTGCCAACACAAATGTCTCTGCCTCAGCCCCAACCAATGGAGATCTGCTCAGCAGGCTTGCAGCCAGCACCCGCGGTTCAGCAGGTGTTGATGTCTGCACAGCCAAGTCTGTCGTGATTGATTCCGACAAAATACACAAGGTTCCCCTGGATGCCTTTGGTCCCTTGGGTGATGGCACGAGTGCTTTCTTGATAGGCAGGTCAAGTGCCACCATTCAGGGTATTATGGTGCACCTGGGACTGATTGATGCGGATTTTTCAGGACAGATTCACGCAATGGTCTCCACACCCTCCCCCCCCGACTATCCCAAAAGGCACACGAATTGCTCAACTTGTTCCTTTTAAGTCTTCTGTTTCCAGGACCGAGGACCGGTCGCAAGGAGACGGTGGCTTCGGCTCTACAGGGCCATCTCAAGTGCGCTGGACTGCTGTCCTGACCAAAGACCGTCCTGAGACGCTGTGTACCGTGTCCATGGTTGGTGCCACACCATCGGAGATTCACCTTCGTGGCCTCCTAGATATGGGGGCTGACGTGAGCATTCTCTCCCTGGCTGCTTGGCCCCCGCAGTGGCCTTTGACCCTGGCAAAGACATCGATCGCGGGCTTAGGAGGAACGAAGCAATGCTACATGAGCCAGAATCCCGTGGCCATCACGAA
Source organism: Hirundo rustica (assembly GCF_015227805.2). Lineage (NCBI taxonomy): Eukaryota > Metazoa > Chordata > Aves > Passeriformes > Hirundinidae > Hirundo > Hirundo rustica. The sequence goes on from NC_053477.1 coordinate 1,684,387, forward strand.
CCCGGAGGGACAGACAGCCATAATTTGGCCTCATGTTACTGAGATTCCTCAGAACCTCTGGGGGAGGGATGTTTTGGCCACGTGGGGGGTGCGATTGGGGACGGATTTTTGATTGGGGCCACTGTGATGAAGGGCGCAGAGTGTCCCACGCCTCCTTTACGGTGGCTGGTGGACAGACCCATCTGGGAGAACCAGTGGCCCCTCCCTCATGACAAGCTAGTTGCCCTTTGTGAACTTGTACAGGAGCAGTTGGATCAGGGGCATTTGGAACCATCTACCAGTCCCTGGAATACTCCTGTCTTTTGTATCAAAAAGAAGTCTGGGAAATGGAGGTTGCTACAAGACCTCTGAAAGATCAATGCCGTGATGGAAGGCATGGGGACATTGCAGGCTGGTATGCCATCGCCTACCATGCTTCCTGCGGACTGGCCAGTCCTCATCGTGGATCTGAAGGATTGTTTTTTTACGATCCCTCTGCATCCCAATGACAGACCAAAATTTGCTTTCACGGTACCAACAATAAATAATGCTGAGCCCACACAGCGGTATCAATGGAGAGTTTTGCCTCAAGGAATGCAGAATTCGCCAATGTTATGCCAATGGTATGTAGCCTGTGCCTTGTCTGGAGTTTGCAAGCAGTTTCCTGATGCTCATGTCTATCATTATATGGACGACATTTTGGTGGCTACGCCCACCCAGGATGAGCTGCTGAGGCTACAGCCTCACTTGTTGAATGCTCTGCATTCACATGGACTGCAGGTGGCTCCAGAAAAGGTACAACAACAACCTCCCTGGAAATATTTGGGAGTCATAATTCTGGAACGGACAATCCGTCATCAGGAGGTGCAATTTGTGCAATCGGTGAAGACACTGAATGATGCTCAGAAGCTGGTAGGTGTTATCACTTGGTTACGTCCTTACTTGGGACTGACCACAGCACAACTGTCTCCCTTGTTTGAATTGTTGAAAGGGGACACTGATTTAAAGTCACCTCGTGAATTGACCCCTGAGGCACGAAAAGTGGTGGAGGAGGTTCAGCAAGCTGTTTCGGCTTGCCAGGTGTACCGCATTGAACCTTCCATTGATGTCACTGTGTTCATCACCACTCCTGATTTACATCCTACAGGTATCATCGGCCAGTGGAATGATGATTGGACTGATCCTCTGCACGTCTTGGAATGGGTCTTCCTGCCTCATCAGCCGCATAAGACGGCGACAGCACTGTTTGAATTGATTGCGCGCTTGATAATCAAGTGCCGGCAACGCTGTTTGCAATTGATGGGTGCAAATCCCTCAAAGATCATACTCCTGGTTCAGAGGGAGGAATTTGATTGGAGCTATGCGAACAATGTTTTGGTGCAAAGTGCTCTCGAAGGTTTTTCAGGGCAGATCACTTATCATCTGCCTAGCCACAAGCTATTGCAAGTGGCGAAAAATACTCAATTTTCTCTACGACCCAAAAATAGCCAAGAGCCAGTGCAAGGTCCCACCGTCTTCACTGACAAAACAGGAAAAGCCATTGTTACCTGGCAGGATGGATCTGAGTGGCAGGTTTTGGAAGGCCATGAGGATGGGTCAGCCCAACTGGTTGAACTAAAGGCTGCTGTCATGGCATTTGAGAAATTTTCCTAGGAACCTTTCAATTTGATCATGGACTCCGCCTATGTTGCCAACATCGCACAGCGATTGGGTTGATCAGTTTTGAAGGAGGTCAGTAACCCTGCCTTGTTTAATTTACTGAAGGCCCTGTGGTGTGCAATTCAGGCCAGAGTTCATCCATATTACGTCCTGCATGTACGGAGTCACACAAACTTGCCAGGATTTGTAGCGGAAGGTAACGCAAGGGCTGACAAGTTGGCTAACCCAGCGTGGGTAGCCCCTCAGCCTGACGTGCTCGCGCAGGCCAAGGCATCGCATGGGTTTTTCCACCAAAATGCGCATATGCTGCAGAAGCAGTTTCAACTGATGGCCACTGAGGCTTGTGAAATTGTCGAGTTGTGCAACGACTGTCACGCCCTTGGTACGCCATTGCCGGCAGGGGTTAACCCCAGAGGCCTTAAAGCCTTGGAGCTTTGGCAGACCGATGTTACCCAGGTCGCCGAGTTTGGCCGGCTCAAGTATGTGCATGTCATGGTGGACACGTTCTCCTCTGCAATGTGGGTTTCTGCTCGCACAGGAGAGAAAGCCCGTGATGTCATTGCCCACTGGAGGCAGGCCTTTGCTGTTCTTGGCATACCTTCTGCTGTGAAAACCGACAATGGTCCTGCTTATGCCTCGCAGCAGGTACGGCAGTTCCTACAGTCATGGGGTGTGTCACATAACTTTGGCATCCCTCATTCCCCGATGGGACAGGCGATTGTAGAATGCAATCACGGTACACTCAAGCATGTTCTTCAGAAACAGAAACGGGGAATGCAGGGTGAAACCCCGCACAGTCGGTTGGCAAAGGCTTTGTGCACCATCAATCACCTTACGGTGCCGCAGAACTCAAATAATCCTGTCATTTTGAACCATCATCTCTAGTTGCAGGCTTCAGACGGTGAGCAACAGCCTCGAGCGAAGGTACGGTCTGAAATTTAGTCACCAAGCAATGGGAAGGACCCTATGACCTAACTGCTGTGGGGCGAGGGTATGCGTGTGTGTCCACAGACACAGGGACACGCTGGCTACCTTCAAAGTGTGTCCGTTCTGACCTGCGACCACAGAGGCAGAATTCAGCTGACAGGCAAGGTGGAAGCCGTGATCAACTTGAAAGCCACCAAGTGGATGAATCCTCGAGTGATCACTCTGATGATTCCTCCACAGACAGTGATTGAATTTGTACATATTCCCTTTGTAAATTTGTTCATTTTTCTTTTTCTGTTTTTCTTTTTTTAAAGTTAAAAGGGTGAAATGTTACCCTGGTTTTTCTGAGCCTTTTGATTTTCTTAAATGGAGTCAGATCTTTTTAGTTATTGTACAATATTAAGAGCAGTTTTCTACCTTTCTCACAGATGTAACATAAACAAATCCTTTGTTTTTCATTCTCTGTCCTTTGTTTGCATATTTCTAACCTGAAAACAATTGTAACTGACAATTGGTCTGGCCACTGAGGCTGAGGGGTGGGAACCCCAAAAAGCCAATCTTCTGCTAGACCCACAAATGTATAAAAAGTAAAAAATAAACAAAGGGGCTCTTCTTCTCTCTGCTCTCTCAGCTGGGAGCTGGGATCGGAAGGACCTCTGCGAAAATCTCTTGTCTGCGTGTGACTGCTTTGTGTGTCTCGGTGACATCCGGTCCTGGGAATTCTATCATCTGCTGAAGCACCCAGGAATTCGGAGTTTTTCACCTGCCCTGCTGGATCTGGGTCAGCCCGGGTCCAGCTGCCACGGCTTCTTCAGCACTGCTCACTTTGCCTGCCAGGACGCCACCCTGCCTGCTGGGGACAACCCACCATTTCCAGACATCAGCCCCGAGTTTTTCATCGTTTTGGCTTGGTGCTCTTAGGATCCCAAGAGATCAGACTGCCCAGGAGTTGTGAGGCAAAGCCCCTCGGTGTTCTTGGTTCTGTTTTATTATTATTATTATTATTATTATTATTATTATTATTATTATTATTATTATTATTATTTTTATTGCTGTTTTTTTTGTTTGTCCTATTGTATTTACTAGTAAAGGACTGTTATTCCTTTCCCCATAGCTCTGACTGAAAAGTGTGTTTTTTTTTTTTTTTTTTTTTTTTTTTTAATCTTCCAAATTATAATAACACAGAGGGAAGGGATTGGAATTCCCCATTCCTAGAGAGGCTGGCCCCTCCCTAGCAGATATCTGTCTTTTCAAACCAAGACAGAATTTGGCACCAAATAGTGGGGCACGAGGGCATTGGGAGAAAAAGAAATAGCAGTTCTTAAGTGCCTACATTGTTGTGTACTGGATATCATGTGGTCTGGCTTACCCTGGTTTGGGTGACATGTGGTAGTGACCGTATTTCTCCCATTTGCAGGCCCTTACCTAAACATGGGCCCTATAACTAAGGCTACTGTGGCTGTCATCCAGTTTGCTATATGGGTAAACAAGGTGAGGAATTCGTGGATTTTTAATTTCCTCTGGAAGGCAGGCACATGGATTCAGGGCTATCATACACTAACTCTGTGTTTCTGGGGTTACTTTAACAACGGTACCTACTGTGAAGAAATGACACCAGGGGAAATTTTTTCCCAACCCCTCACCCAGCTCTTTGGGTCTACCCCACCAGTCTTTGAAGGGTTCAAATCTCTGAAAGTTAGTGGTATCATACAGTGGCTGGTGTTGCTGGTATGCCTGTTCTGTTTAGCATTTAGAGATAAGGGGAGATAACAGACCTGGATAACCACCCTGATACCTACCCTAGAGAATAAGGATACTGCCCCACAGCCTGACCCTGCCCCACAGCTTGACCCTTCCCCACAACCTGACCCTACCCCACAGCCTGACCCTGCACCACAGCCTGCCTCAGAAATATACCACCCAGATTGGGTGAAGGAGATCTGTGAGATGGGCCAGATGCTGAGGGAGTACTTTTCCCCTCTGGTAGCCTCATTAGCCCCAGCTGGCGGGAAACCCTCCCCCTGACCTGACAAAGGAGAAGTCTGATGGTGCAGCACTGGAACCTACAGATGTTACAACCGTCCAGGTTCCAGCTGAACCACACAGGCAGTCCCAGCCAGCAGCAGTTGCCCCTGTGGAAACAAAGACGTATATGGTGAAATCAGAGCACCCAGGCAACAAGGATAAGAAAAGAGGGCTGTCACAACCTGGCAGTTCTATAAGCCTTGAGGCTTATAGAACCTGGTTACTTCGGGTCTGGGACCTTATAGGTACAGGCGTGCAACTAGATAGTGGTGAGGCAAGGAATTTGGGACCCTTGACCCAGGACTCAGGTGTGAATCAGGTATTCGTAAGGGAGCCAGGGCCCCTTTCCCTTTGGGAGCGGCTTTTAATGAGTGTACGGGAGAGGTTTGTCCACAGAGACAGAATGCAGAAGCACCATCATAGAATGCGCTGGAAGACCCTTGAGGAGGGGATCCAACACCTGAGAGAAGTGGCAGTATTGGAGGTACTCTTTGGGAGGGGTGGACAGCATGATAATGACCCCGACAAAGTCAGGTGCACAGGGCAAATGCTGTGGAATCTGGGAACTCTAGGACCATCGCAATATACCACATTCATTGCAACAATTCATCCTGAAAAAAACCAAGAGACAGTGGGTTCTGTAGCCAACAAGCTCAGAAATTATGAGAGTATCATCAGTGGCCCAATGCAGGCTCAGGTCTCTGCCGTGGCTAAGGAACTCAGAGAGGAGATAAGGGAGAAGATGGAGGAGATGACAGAGAAGATGGAGGAGATGAGGGAGGAAATGAGGAAGAACAGTTCCCATGTGGCACTGGTGTGAGTTACAGGCCCCAGAGTCAGAGCTCAACGGCCCCCAGCTAGAGAGAGGGCGTACACCCCACGAGCTGGCCTGTGGTTCTTTCTGTGTGACCATGGGGAAGACATGGGAAGGTGGGTGGGAAACCCACTTCTGCCCTGGCAGCATGTGGTGGTGTGCGTTTGTTTTATCTATTTAATGTAATTTATATTGAGTTTTCTGTAATGGTTTGTTCCTTGTACCCCCCTGTTTTTAGTATTGGTTGTAACCTGTCTGCCCGGAGTTAGAGAAAGTCCGTTATATGTCAGTCATCTCTTCCCCCTTTTATACCTAATTGTCAATCTCCTCTCTCTCCCCTTGGGCGCCCTGTCTGTCACCCCAGGACCCTTCCCTGGATTCTAGAAAGCTCCAGGGAGGGGGTCGAGTGATAGGCTGGGGCCCTGGCAATCCCCTCTCTTCGTTTTTTGGTTGGCCCCCAGTTATTAGGTTTATACCCCCAGTTATACCCCTCATTATTTGTAATTGGCTGACCAGTTGTCGCCGCCCCGGTCCTCTCCCCTGTTTTTAAGCTCGTGCACACCTGCTCCCGGGGCTCTTCTGGGCAGGGGGTCAGAGAGTGCTGAGCTCCATGCTCCCCCTCCCTGCATTAAACACCGTTATACCCTGCCTAGAGAGTCGCCCTTTCTTTGGCCGCCGCGGTTGTGTTCTCCATCGATCCGCTCGTTGCCGGCGTGGGGGGAATTGAGAACCCACGGGGAGGAGGCGGCTCGCCCGACTTGCTGCCCCGACCTATCCACGTTGCTGCAGTGCATGAACTGAGCTGGCCTGTGGCCGCGCTGGCAAGCGCGAGGACAGACACTGCATCAGCAGCACAGGTGCATGAGCTCAAGGAGAGAAACACTAACCGAACGGGTTCCAGTAAGATGAAAGTGGCCTCAGCATCCCATGACCAAGCTGCCAGGTATTATAGAAGTGAGGATGATATGTCAGATCCCTGTGAAGGAACCTCTATCCATGTATGGCCAGGAAGGGAATAATGACCGGTGCTAGAGGGGCCCTGCCTCTAGCCAGGAGAGGCACGGGAAAACCGGGTCTATTGGATGGTGTGGATCGGATGGCCTGGCACATCAGAGCCACAGAAATATGAAGCTTTGGTTGATACTGGTTGGCAGTGTACCCTGATACCATTGGAATATGTGGGGACAGAACCTATTTCCATTGCTGGGGTGACAGGGGGATTGCAGGAATTGACTCTGTTGGAAGCCGAGGTGAGCCTGACCAGGAAGGAGTGGCAGAAACCTCCAATTGTGACTGGCCCAGGGGCCTCGCATATTTTAGGCATAGACTTCCTCCGGAATGGCTATTACAAAGACTCTAAGGGACTCAGGTGGGCTTTTGGAATAGCAGCTGTGGAGGCAGAGGGTATTAAGAAATTGAATAGCTTGCCTGGACTGTCAGAGAACCCATGTGCAGTAGGACTCCTAAAGGTAGAAGAGCAATGAGTTCCAGTTGCCACCTTGACAGTGCACCGCTGACAGTATTGGACAAATCGGGATGCCGTGATCCACTTCCACAAGATGATCCCTGAGCTGGAGAGCCAAGGGGTGGTCAGCAAAACCCACTCACCCTTCAACAGCCCCATCTGGCCTGTGTGCAAGTCTGACGGAGAATGGAGATTGACTGTGGACTATCGTGCCTTGAACGAAATGACTCCACCATTGAGTGCTGCTTTGCCGGACATGCTGGAACTCCAGTACGAGCTGGAGTCCAAGGCAGCAAAGTGATACACTACTATTGACATTGCTAATGCATTTTTCTCCATTTCTCTGGCTGCAGAATGCAGGCCTCAGTTTGCTTTCACCTGGAGAGGCATGCAGTACACCCGGAACCAATTGCCCCAGGAGTGGAAACACAGCCCCACCATCTGCCATGGACTGATCCAGGCTGCACTGGAAAAGCGTGAGGCTCCAGAACATCTACAGTATATCGATGACATCATTGTGTGGGAGAACACGGCAATGGAAGTGTTTGAGAAAGGAGAGAAGATCATCCAAATTCTCCTGGAAGCCAGTTTTGCCATCAAGCAGAGCAAGGTCAAGGGACCTGTCCGAGAGATCCAGTTCCTGGGAGTAAAGTGACAAGATGGACGGCGGCAGATTCCCACTGAGGTCATCAATAAGATCACCGCAATGTCCCCACCAACCAGCAAGAAGGAAACACAAGCTTTCCTGAGGGCCATAGGTTTCTGGAGAATGCACATCCCTGAGTACAGCCAGATTGTGAGCCCTCTCTACCTGGTTTACCCGCAAGAAGAATGATTTCCACTGGGTCCCTGAACAGCAACAAGCCTTTGCCCAGATCAAGCAGGAGATCGCTCATGCAGTAGCCCTTGGCTCAGTCAGGATGGGACCAGAGGTGACGAACGTGCTCTACTCTGCAGCTGGGAGCAATGGCCTGTCCTGGAGCCTTTGGCAGAAGGTGCCTAGGGAGACTCGGGGCTGACCACTGGGATTCTGGAGCCGAAGCTACAGAGAGTCCGAAGCCAACTACACTCCGACAGAGAAGGAAATCTTGGCCACCTGTGAAGGAGTTCAAGCTGCCTCAGTGGTGAGTGGCACAGAAGCACAACTCCTGCTGGCACCTCCAGTACCGGTGCTGGGGTGGATGTTTAAAGGAAAGGTTCTCTTCACCCATCATGCCACCAACACCACATGGAGCAAATGGATTGCCCTCATCACTCAGCACGCCTGCACTGGAAACCCGAATCGCCCTGGGATTTTGGAGATAATTACAAACTGGCCAGAAGGTGAAAACTTTGGTCTCACAGATGAAGAAGAGCAGGGGCAAGTGACATGTGCTGAAGAGGGTCCACCATACAACCAACTGCCAGCAGAAGAAACATGCTATGCTCTTTTCACTGACGGTTCCTGCTGCATTGTAGGGATGAATTGGAAGTGGAAAGCAGCCGTATAGAGCCCCACATGACAGGTTGCACAAGCCACTGAAGGAGAAGGTGGGTCAAGTCAACTTGCTGAACTCAAAGCTGTTCAACTGGCCCTGGACATTGCTGAAAGAAAAAAGTGGCCAAAGCTCTACCTCTACACCGATTCGTGGATGGTGGCCAATGCTCTGTGGAGTTGGCTGGACAGGTGGAAAAAGGCCAACTGGCAGTGTAGGGAAAAGCCAATCTGGGCTGCAGATGAGTGGAAGGACATTGCCACTCAGGTAGAGAAGCTACCTGTGAAAGTCTGTCATGTAGATGCCCATGTCCCCAAGAGTTGGGCTAATAAAGAACACCGAAACAACGAGCAGGTAGATCAAGTTGCAAAGATAGAGGTGTCAAAGATAGACTTAGATTGGCAACACAAGGGAGAGTTGTCCCTAGCTCGATGGGCCCGTGATGCCTCAGGTCATCAGGGCAGAGATGCCACCTATAAGTGGGCACGAGACTGAGGGGTTTAATCTGACCATGGACAGATTATCCATGACTGTGAGACATGTGCTGCCATCAAGCAGGCCAAGCGGGTGAAGCCCCTATGGTATGATGAGTGATGGTCTAAATATAAGTATGGGGAAGCCTGGAAGATTGACTACATCACCCTTCCCCAAACCTGCCAAGGCAAATGCTATGTGCTGACCATGGCTGAAGCCACCGCTGGATGGTTGGAGACCTATCCTGTGCCCCACGCTACTGCCCGGAACACCATTGTGGGCCTTGAAAAGGAAATCCTGTGGAGACATGGTACCCCTGAGAGGATTGAGTCCGACAATGGGACTGATTTCAAGAACACCCTTATAAACACCTGGGCTAGAGAACATGGCATTGAGTGGGTGTACCATACTCCTTATCATGCGCCAGCAGCTGGGAAAGTTGAATGATGCAGTGGCCTGCTTAAAACTATTTTGAAGGTGCTGGGTGGGGGGACTTTCAAGAACTGGGAGATTAATTTAGCAAAGGCCACCTGGTTACTGAACACTCGAGGTTCTACCAACCGAGTAGGCCCTGCCCAATCTGAGCCCCTGAGAACAAGAGATGGAGATAAGGTTCCAGTGGTACACATGAAAGGAATGCTGGGAAAAACTGTTTAGATTAATTCTGCCTCCAGCAAAGACAGTCCCGCTCCTGGGGTTGTTTTTGCTCAGGGATCTGGCTACACATGGTGGGTGATGCAAAAGGATGGAGAGACCCGCTGCATACCTCAAGGGGACCTTGTTTTAGAGTGAACACTGTGACTGTCTGTATTCATATTCACATGTATATATATGTATATTATTTAAAGGTTTAAATTCAATATAATAAGTTGATAAGGGAAAAAAAAATTGGGGTGGATAATGTTGGGGGTTAAGTTTTCCTGTGGAATTTTTTTCCCCATAAGTTGCTGGGAGACTGAGTGCTGATGCTTAAGAGGGTGCTTGCCCCGTACAAAGGAGGCAGATCACTTGGTTTCGTGGGGGAGGGAAAGGCTCCCGGGAGCTGAGGGTGGGGGTTTTGTGCTGCTTGGTTTTCTGGGGAGAACGGTCGAGAGACGGCTAGCTGCATGAAGTCCATGGTTGGCAGAGGAGTCCGGTCCATTGTGTCTGCTGGAGAGCCTGGGAGTTCAGAGCTCTTCGCCTGCCCTGCTGGATTTGGTCAGCCCGAGCCCAGCCGCAGCAGCTTCTTCAGCACTGCTCACTTTGCTTGCCAGGACACCCGCCCCTGCCTGCCGGGACAACCCACCGTTTCCAGCCATCAGCCCCGGAGTTTCCACCATTTCGGCTCGGTGCTCTTGGGGTCCCAAGAGATCAGACTGCCCAGGACTTGTGAGACAAAGCCCCTCGGGGTTCTTGATTCTGTTTATTATTATTATTACTGCTACTGTTGTTTTTCTGTCCTGTTATATTTACTAGTAAAGGACTATTATTCCTTTCCCCATAGCTCTGACTGAAAAGGTTTTTTTTTTATTTTAATCTTCCAAATTGTAATAACATGGAGGGAAGGGATTGGAATTCCCCATTGCTAGAGAGGCCCCGTTTCTCCCTAGCAGATACCTGTCTTTTCAAACCAAGACATCAATTAATCTTCCTTGAAATTTTGAAAACGGAGAACAAAGTCTAACAAACTCTCAAGAAAGGAGATGGGATGAGAAACAGTGCGAATGAATCAACGGAGAAAATTTGGAACCTGAGTTACTGAGCCCAAAAGGACAGAGATGAAATTAGGGCAGTGAAAAGGACCAACACTTGCCAAGAGTATGCCAATTCAAATGCTGCAATCAGGCAGGTAATGTAAATAAAAGAATGAGAGAAAATGAAATAGAAGACATGCAAGCTTAAACTGAAAAAGGGAAAATTTTGAAAGCTCGTGAAAAGCAAAGAGTGAATGGGATGAAAAGAAGTGCAGGGAAAGGGATGGAAGCTTGCCTAATTAATTGTTGCGGTGCTGTTCCTCGCGCTGATGAGCGCGGCCACGGGCTAGCTCAGTCTCGTGCACCGCGGCAACGTATGAGGTCGGGGTGGCAAGCCGGGCGAGCCACCTCCTCCCTGTGGGGTCTTGGTTCCCCTCACAGCGATGGTCAGCAGATGGCAAATGCAACCCACGGCAGCTAATCAAAAGGCGGACTCCTCTGGGCTCAGTTAAACAGGATTTTATTCAGGGGGAGAGGCAGCACGGGGCTCAGCACTCTCTGACCCACCGCCCAGAAGAGACCCCGGGGGCAGGCGTGCATGAGCTTTTAAAGTGGGGTGGAAACAGGGGTGGTGACGACAGGTCAGCCAGTCACAGGGATCGGGGGGGGGGGTTAACCGGGGGTGTGAACCATGGAACTGGGGACCAACCACAAAATGAGGGGAGGGGGTCTCCCGGGCCCCAGCCTATCACTCGGCACCCTTCCCGGAGGATTCTAGAAGCCAGGGAAGGGTCTCTGAGTGGCAGGCAGGCGACCACGAGGAGGGGGGGGGGATTGACAGTGACAGGTGCAGGGAAGGGATGAATGACAGAAAACCTCGGGTTTTACAATAGACAAAACAACCGATGCAGAAGGGAAAACCAATGCAGAACACAGGGGTATACAGTGAACTAAACCATTATAAAATAACTTAAAAATCTTACAAAAATAACTCAATAAAAACAATTCTCACACCACCACAATTAATCTTCAAGGAATTCTTGAAATGAGAGAGCTAAGACTAAGAAACACTCAGGAATTGAGCAAGGATGAGAAACAGTGTGAGTGAATACAACCGAGAAAATTTGGAACCAGAGGGATTGGCACCAAATGGACTGAGATGAAATGAGGGCCAGTGAAAAGGACCAACACTTGCCAAAAGTGCTCCAATTCGAATGCTTCAATCAGGCAAGAAAGGTAAATGAAAGGAGTGGAAAAGAGATTGAGGACATGAAAGCTTAGAATGAAAAATGGAAAATTTTGAAGGCGCATGAAAAGCAAAGAGTGAATGGGATGACAAGAAGTGCAGGGAAGGAGATGGAACCTACCCAATTAATCGTCACTGAAATCTTGAAAACCCAGAACAAATTCTAACAAACACTCAGGCGAGTAAATATGATGAGAAACTCAACAAATTAATTCTACTGAGAAAATTTGGAACCGGAGGGATTAAGACCAAATGGACTGAGATGAAATAAGGGGCAGCGAAAAGGACCAACACTTGTGAAAACTACTCCAATTCAAATACTGAAATCAGGCAAGAAATGTAAATAAAAAAAGAGTGTTGCAGTGTCCAATCTGCGCCTGGAAGCGCTGGCCCATGGGCTAGCTCAGTCCCTCACCGCGGCTCACGCGCTTAAGTTCAGGGTCGCTAGTTAGACTAGTTCCCTCCTCCCTGTGGGATCTTGGTTCCCCACACCCAGCGATGGACCTGATGGTGAATGCAACCACGGCGATGGAAAGAAGGGTGACTCTCTGAGCATTGGTAACCGTGTTTTCTTAAGGGGGAAATGTGACTGGACCTCTGTACCTTACGGCCTCTGCTCTAGAGAGAGAGCCCCAACAGCAGTTGTGCAACAGCTTATAAACAGGGGTGGTACAAGGGGTGGTAACAACAGGTTGCCCAATCCGGCCAACTTAGGGTGGAACCGGAGGTGTTAACATTCAGCAGGGGAACCAATCTGTGATGGGGAGAAGGGGATTTCCAGGGCACACACCTATCACACGACGCCCTCCCTGGAACTTTCCAGGCTCCAGGGAAGGACCTCGGAGTGATAGACAGGGTGCCCAAGAAGGAGAGAGAGAAGAGTGAGAGCAACAGGTGGGGGATAGAGTGACTGACACATAACTGAAAGTTATATAACAAACATAAGGGGGAAAACCATTGGGGACAACGGGGAGTACATGGAACAAACCATTTTACAAAAACTTTTTTCTAAAACCCATAAATTAATTACATAAAACATCCAAAATCTTATAAAATAACTTCTGCACCACCACATCTCCCCCTTTTTTATTTTTTAAGAGGAGAACCAGAACCGGGGAGAAAGATTCTTGGAGTCTTGATAGGGGTCTGTGAACCAATGCTGATGGGTGTCCCACTATTCCTGATGACATCCTTCTTCTCCTTTGGGGTCCCCATCTTCCTCCGAGTCTCCCTCCAGTTCCATGCCCTCTTCCATCTCGGGCGCTGTTTGCATGATGATGTGGTTGGCAGTGCGGGAGTGAGTGGTGCTTAAAATTAACTTATATTCCATACATTTGATTAACCCAAAGGAGACTAAAACCAGCACAAGAACAGAGTTAACAGAACAGCTTTTAAAATAGATCCCGCCCAGTCTGATATTCCCCAGTTCGCAAAGAGCCCGCCCAACCAGTCGTTGGTCTCTTTCTTTATGCTCTCTACCATTTCACGGATCTTCTGGATGGCAATCATATATGTTCTCAGCCCTGGATGATAAGTTAAAGAAGCAGAGCCCGTCAAACTCCTCACACCAGTGACCGTGGAGGAGTAGCAGATAGTCAATTGCTGCACGATTCTGCAGTGTGGCCTGACTTGTTATTTCCTCATCAGATAGGAGGTTGGTTAAGGTGTTGGATGTCAAGTTTGCCTGCTTCACCATCCAGCACTCTAGGTGTGCCAATTCACCTAGAGCCTTTGCAATCGATACCAAGGGTAAAAAGACTGTGATTGCTATGCTTTTCAATTTGGACCAATGTATAATTTTGGAATCACAGTTGGCATCGAGTGCTGCCAGATCTCTCTTCTTGATAGCTAATTGGGTTGAATTTTTTCTCTGCCATTCCATTAGAGTTGTTTTATTGGGTGAGAAGAGGCCCAACCAGTCAAAAGTGCACAGACCTCCTACGAGGCGAGGGGGGATGCCTGCCCATGCCCTGTTCCCACAAATTAAAAACACTCCCTTTGGAAGGACCAGGGGGTCAGCCTCTAGGGTGGTCGCCACCTTCACATGAGCGATGGGGTCACCCCACCTGCCAGCAGTATACACAACCTTCAGTTGCTACACGGCTCGGAAAAACCTCTCCTGGCCCCTAGGGGGGGCAAAGATGAGCTGAACACAATAGGAGGCATTAGACAACCCGAGGAGTTCTTATTTTTGGGGTTCTGAACTTAAAATTGGAAGGGGGGAAACATACCTCTGCCAAAGTATAAGGGGGTTCTTAATGGGTAGGTTTATCTTAACTTCAACAAAAGATATGGGAGGCGAGTTCTAGGACACGATTTGGCTTTTGGATATGCCTTCATGGTTGACTTGTGTCTACATCTCCGGGAGTTTCGATGGAAACTCCTCAGGCTGAAACGGGATCCCCACAAGGCAGGTCATGAGGGGGTTGTCTGCGGAGGCAGCCGAGAGACATATATGATCCTGGCCCATGGCCCTCGCGAGTGTTGCCCATATGTTGGCCTTGGGCTGAGGGATGTGCCATCCAACCGTCGGGATGCTGAGACTGATGAGCAGGCAAGCCTCGAGGATCAGGTGGGGGTTCCTTGAAGGCAGGGTTCGGACTGGGACAGGTTCCATCTTAACTGAAAAAGACTGGAAATGGACAAATTAAATCGGGCTTAGGGGCCAGATGGGAACGGGAGCTCCTTCCATGCACTTTCCTCCTTGCACTTCCGCCTCCACGCTGTCTGGGTGACTTGGGGCGATGTTATTCCCTTTTTCCCTGAGACCTTTGGGGCATAGGGCCTCACCCATTTGGATGGTAACAACTTCGGTCCTGTGGGGGTGGACACGCAAGCGTACCCATGACCCCACGTGACCAGATCATGAGGCCCCTCTGTCTTTCCCTTCTTGGGGTTTCTGACCATGACCAGTAGCTTCTCCTTGATGGTCAGTTGATGGTTTGTGTTAGGAAAATTAATCCAAGAACACCAGAGGTTTTTGTCCAAAAAGGAGACAGAGGACTCCTTTTATTTTATTCGAATAAAGGAAGAGGCCATGGGGCATTTCCCCTGGGGTCTCTCAGTTTTTCGGAGGATGCAGCCTCCTTTTTATCTTAATTTCCTGGCCGCATTTCCCTCTCTCTTTCCCCATTGGCTGAGGTACTTCAGAGGTACAGATTTCCCGAAATGCCTAAGACCTAAGATTCCCCTTTTAATGGATAACCCCCCCACTAATTTTTATGGGATTTATGGGTTTTCCCCATTGTTGCTTTCATCTTTCAATATTCAATTTCATTTACAAACAAACTTATGGTTTGTTTGTAAAGGCAAGTATCTTCTTTTCTATTCATCAATCAGTAGAATCCTTCCCATTGTTTCTCTTATTTCTCAGTGCTAGTTTTATCTACTAGCAGACTCAGGGCTTCTTTGTAAAGACAAATCTCATTCCTCTCATTTGCACCAAAGTGGCGGATGATTGGTGGGTTCAACACCTCAAAGGAACAGTTAAAAAAATTCAGGGTGAAGAGGGCCCTGGCCAATCGAATTGAAGGCGCTTCCGTCTTTAATACTCGCTGTTGTTGATGGAGGACCCTTTTGATGTCTTGGTGCGTCCTCTTGACCACGGCTTGACCTGTCGGGGAGTGGGGGATGCTGGTCTTATGCTCCACTCCCCATTGCTGCAGGAAGCTGCAGAATTCCCTGGAGCAGTACGCCAGGCCATTGTTGGTTTTGAGCTCTCTCTGGATGCCCATAAAGGAGAAAGCCTGGACAAGGTGTTTAATTGTGTCCGAGGATTTCTCTTCTGTGTGGGCGGAGGCAAAGACTGCTCCAGAAAAGGTGTCCACAGAAATATGTACATACTTTGATTTGCCAAATTCAGGGAAATGAGTGACATCTGTCTGCCACACCTCACAGCTTTTGAGTCCTCTGGGGTTGACCCCAGCACTTAAGGTGGGAAGTGTGTGCTGGCTGCAGGATGGACACGCGGCCACGATTGCCTTGGCCTGTTCCCAGGTAAGATGGAACCGGCAAACTAGACCAGGCGCGTGAAAGAGTTCGCGGCTGAGTTTGGCCTGCCCAGAAACGTTGGGCAGTGGGGCCATTGCGACAGGGGCAGCGAGATCATCCATTCTTCTGTTTCCCTCCGCAATGAACCCTGGCAAATCAGTATGTGACCTTGTATGTATGACGTAAAATGGTTGCTCTCGGTGGGAGACAAGTTTTACTAATTTTGAGAGCAGTTTAAACAATGCAACACAGGACACCTCTTGTAGGATGGCTTGTTCTGCCCTGGACACCACCCCCAACATGTACGCAGAGTCAGTAACCAAATTAAATGGTTCACAGAACCTCTCAAAAGCCCTGACAACAGTGGCCAACTCAGCAACCTGAGGTGATCCTTCCACTTCAGCAACGTCTGCTTCCCACTGCTGAGTCTGAGGGTCCTTCCAAGTCAGAACTGACTTATGGGACCTTCCAGACACGTCAGTAAAAACTGTCAATGCCTCTAAAGGTTTCCTGCTCTGAACACTCTTTAAGGATAGTACAAATTTGGCTTCCTGATTGAAAATTTTGTGGGCTGGCCGATGGATAGAAATTTGTCTGGTAAAGGAGTCCAGCATGAATTGAAGTGCTTCATTTTCCTGAAGCAGGTGTTCCAACATTGCCTTTGCAATTTGGCCTGAACGTAATCCAACTTGGATACATGCAAAGTCATGAGATGTAAACTTTAGAGAATTAAGGATTTTAGAGGGGTTAGGATTTTAGTTAGAGATAAGCTTTGCTGAAATTAACTAAAGTAGATAGGTAGGCTTTGCTGAAATTAAAAGTTAGTAATTAACTAGGAGAAACTGGGTTTGGGATCACTCTTCCATATTAGAATAACTGATTACTTGTCAACTTTATGTTTGATTAGCTGTGTTTATAATGGAGAATACAGAAACTGATAAATAGCTTTTAGGAACATAAGACAATTGTAGGCCTCCTCTGCCCAGAAACCCATTGAACAGTCACAAAGACAGGAAATAGGAGTCCTACCAAAGGTTAATTTATCACATTTGCATTGAAAAGGTAGAAAGGTCAGAACGAGGAAGACACATCTTACTTCCTCATTTTGGGGACCTCTCCCCATAAAAAGGACCACCGACCATTTCAAACAACAAACTACACATGCTTAATAGCTTTTTAGCTAATTACCATATGAAGCGGGCAATCGGATGTACCAGGGTTATGAATATGCTTTTGTGTTTTGGGTATTCAATGCTTTTGTAAAAAGAAGGACTCTGTGATCACCTGTAAATTGCGGTGTGTATTTGGGAGCTATCCCGCACACTGTCTGGCACCGTAATGAACATCCACTTTCTAACTTTAAACTGTTAAAGAGTTTTTGTCCGTCACTGTTGGGTATCAATACTAGATCAATACCCATATTTTCTTTAATAAGGCATTTTGGCAAGCCATCCAGGAGACTGCTCTCTCTGGCCATGGGGCCAGTGGGGTCCAGGACCCCTCTGGGCGCCCACCTGGAATTCTCTGGGAAGAGGGCTCCTGCGGTCCCACTGACCACCCAGGAAAAGACCAGAACCTGCAGGAACTATGGACAAAAGGTATGTTTATACTTGAAAATAGGTACATTTTTGGTATAGGTGGTTGCTAAGACACGAGAGACATCTCGTGCACAATGCATGCCGAAGTTGTGACAGCTCTGCAGAGCCTGGTTTGGTTTGGTTTGGTAACCCGTGTCCCATGGTGGGGTGTGGCAACAGGTTTTTGTTGTGTCATAAAAGTGCCATGATAATCTGTGTCCCGTGGTGGGGGCAACAGCAGCAGTAGAATAACTGGTTTTGTTGTCAGTTTGTGGTTTAAAGGTACCTTGACCATCCATAATCTGAGTGGCTAGCCTGAGTTTTGGGACGCGAAGGGTCCCGTTGTGAGTCGCGGAAAATCCTGATTGTGGCTCCGTGTGCACTGGGTGTGCGTGTAGTGTGAACAGATCCGTGTTTTGTGGGTTTGTGAGTTTGTTTGTTTAGGCTGTGGAAGAATTACTGGTGCACCATTTGTGTTGTGTTTTGTGAGAGTTTGTGTTGTAAGTGATTTGTGTGATTTGGAGTGTGTTATTAGCCTGTGTGAGTTAAAGGGAGTGAGTGGAGTAATGATCAGGGGTGATTTGTCTCCCTGGTAACCGAAAGGGAATCCAGGCTTTGTAGCCTCGGGCCATGCCTTTTGGCTCCCTGTAAAACCCCTGGAAGCTTTTGGTGAGTGTGTGTTGAAGTTAAGAAGAGACATTTTTGTTTGTTTGTGAGGTTTGCAATTGTTAGAATGCGTGGTAATATTTTAAAGTTTTGATGGTGCAATCCCTAACTACAGAGGAGTGGAGAGACACTGTGGGATCAGGGTTACCTTCCTTTTTTTTTCCACAGAGGAATTTGTGTGGTGTCCCAGCTGAAATCCTTAGGATTTTTGGCGAGACCTTGTCAAAACCTTTGGTTGAGTGTGCTTGGGGTCGTGAGAGACCCCTGGGTTTTGTGGACTTAAAACTGTTGGTGTTTGGAGTTGGGTTTCTGTGAGAAAAGGAAAACCCGGTTTGGTGGCTTTGATTGTGTGCAGAAAGTGGAGAGCTCAGAGCTTGTGCCCAGCCTGGCTGAGGTGGCCGAGAGATTTTTGGTGCTGAGATACACTTGGGTCTCAGCTACACACTTGCTACTGTGTATGGAAGGTTGATTGCAATTTCTAAATGTATTTTAATAGCAATATATCTAGAGCAAGGCATAACAGAGGACCTGGTCTGATAAGTGATTAATAACCAGCAATTTGAGTGGACTGCCTAACTGCATTGTGTTGTTTTTTCAGATTGAATAAAAAGGAGTCTCCCCCCACCCTGTAAAATATAACTACATATTTTTTTCCCAACAGCTGCTGCCCCGAGCCTCATTTTAAAAGAACACTGCCACCCCGTGTCAAAGGTTATAACTAACTTTTTAAAAAGAAAATCAAGTTTGTTTTATTCCTTTGTTTACTAGCAAAATTATATGCCCAGGAATAGGAGGCACAGGAATCGAGGACCTGGTTCGGAAGAATTCCCTTGCTCAAGGAAGGATTGCTACTGTAACCCGTGCATTGTGTTCCCTTGTGTAGTTTGCCAGGAGTTGTGGGTCAGACAGGTATTCAGGTGGAAGGCACCTAGGAGTGGAATTTGTGATTTCTGTTGTATACAGGAACAAAAGGCTACCCAGACAGCTATACAGATTTTGTTGGTAAACTCATAGTGAAAGGGCTGGAATGAGCAATTCCTAAAACCATAAATTGGTCAGCCCTATATGTCATTAAACAAGGTCCCTCTCAAACACCTTCTGAATTTTTAGATCATCTACGGGATGCAATGCGACGACACACCACCCTGGACCCTGGAACAGATGAAGGGAGATAACAACTAATAAACTTATTTCTAGGACAATTCACGGGAGACATCAGGCAGAAACTCCAGGAGATCCGGGGTCCGAATAGTCAAAACTTGGAAGCTCTAGTGGATGAGGAGTGGAAAGTCTTTAGGAATTGGGAAGAAGGATATAAACAAGGAATGAAGAGACTGGTAGCAGTAGTAGGGGAGGGAGAAAAGGAAAGACGTGAGCAAGGTCCACTGAGACAAGGACCATCCCAACTGGGAAAAGATCAACGTGCGTATTGCAAGAAATTTGGACAGTGGAAAAACCAGTGCCCAGAGCAAAGAAGGGGCGATGAACAGAAAAAAGGGGATCAGAGAGGAGAAAAGGTGGTCTCTTATGTGAAGGAGGACTGAGGGGGACAAATTGAAGTTATAAGTGAAGAGGAGAATTTTAAGAAAATAATAGATCAGGTGTTTCCTGGGGTGTGGGCTTCTAATATACCAGAAAGAGCAAAGAATGCATTACCTGTACAAATTAAGCTCAAGGAAGGGGAACGACCCGTGAGAGTCAAAAAATATCCCCTACAGAAAGAGGATAGAGAAGGGATTAGTCCAACCATAGAAAACTTTTTACAAATAGGATTATTAAAAGAGTGTCAGTCTGATTTTAATACTCCCATTCTGCCAGTAAAGAAGCCTGATGGATCATATAGGTTAGTACAAGACTTAAGAGCTGTTAAGAAAGTACCTGAAGATTTGTATCCGGTAGTTGCTAACCCTTATACCTTGCTAACCTTTTTAACACCTGAACTGGTTGACTGTTTTAGACTTGAAGGATGCTTTCTTTTGCCTCCCTCTCCATGAAGCCAGCCAGAAAATTTTTGCATTTGAGTGGGAGAACCCCAAAACTGGATGGAAAAATCAGGTCACGTGGTGCGTATTACTACAGGGGTACAAGAACTCCCCCACTATATTTGGGGAGCAGCTTGCAAGAGATTTAGAGTCCTGGGAACCTCCACCAGGGGAAGGACAGTTACTCCAGTATGTGGATGATCTCTTAATAGCCACCCGGACCCAGGAGACATGCGTGGACTGCACAGTAAGCCTCCTGAACTTTCTGGGCCTGCAGGGGTATCGAGTATCCCAGAAGAAAGTCCAAATGGTGAGGCAAACAGTCATTTACCTGGGTTATGAAGTGAGTGCTGGACAAAGGACTTTGGGGCAGGATCGCAAGGAAGCAATATGCCAAACCCCGAAACCTCAGACAGTGAAAGAATTAAGAACCTTTTTAGGCATGACAGGGTGGTGCAGACTGTATATTTATAACTATGGGTTGCTTGTTAAACCTCTGTATGCCCTCATCACGGAAGGGGACAGAGATCTTCAGTGGACAAAAGAAGCAACTCGAGCCTTTGACCAACTAAAGAAGGCCCTTATGTCAGCTCCAGCCCTGGGACTTCCATATGTGAGTAAACCATTTTTCCTGTTTTCCCAGGAGAAGCAAGGGATTGCCTTGGGAACATTAGCACAGGACTTAGGCCCGTACCAGAGGGCAGTGGCCTATCTTTCCAAACAACTGGACACAGCAGCTAAAGGATGGCCAGGGTGCCTCAGAGCAGTTGCAGCAGTGGCAATAAACATCCAAGAGGCACACAAATTCACCCTAGGCCAGAAGATGACTGTGCTAGTATCTCACACAGTGTTTGGAGTCCTTGAAGCAAAAGGGGGACATTGGCTCTCCCCACAGAGGTTTCTGAACAAGATGATGTTAAAATTGTAGTAACTAACATTGTGAATCCAGCTTCCTTCCTCTGGAGTATGGGAGAACCAGTGATCCATGGTTGTCTGGAGACCATTGAAGCCACCTACTCCAGCTGCCCAGATCTGAAGGACACCCCGCTTGAGGATGCTGAAACCTGGTTTACTGATGGAAGCAGCTCTGTCATCAGTGGAAGAAGACATGCTGGATAAGCGGTTACCACAAGCAAAGAGGTAATAGGGTCTGGACCATTACCAACTAATACATCTGCACAGAAGGCTGAAATAATTGCCTTAATCTGAGCCCTAGAGCTGACAAAAGGAAAAGAGATGAACATCTACACAGACTCAAGGTATGCATTTGGAGTGGTTCATGCTCACAGAGCCATCTAGAAAGAAAGAGGACTGCTGAATTCACAAGGCGAAAGTATTAAACTTGCACAAGAGATACTGAGGCTATTAGATGCCATACAGCTACCTGAGAGAGTAGCCATAATGCACATAAAGGCACACCAAAAAGTGAGCTCTAAATTGGAAGAAGGGAATATGCTGGCAGACAGAGAGGCAAAAGATGCAGCAAAAGGTGAGGTACCTGATAAGGCTGTTGAGGCAGCATTGATTCCAGATGGAAAAGTTTCTATTGAAAGTAAACCACTGTACAATAAGAAAGGTAAGAAACTTATCAAGGTAGAAAAGGCAAGTTATAATCAGGAGGGATGGGCTGTAACAGAAGAAGGGAAACTTGTAGTACTCTCCTATTTGTTGTGGTCATTAGTACAGAGGGGACATGAGAAAGCACACTGGAGAATAGATGCCCTGTATAACCATTTGAAAGAAAGAATCATGGCCAGTAAATTGCAAGGCACAGTGATACAAGTAACTCATTAGTGTAGTCTTTGCCTCCAAACTAACCCTAAAAATCCCCCAAAGCCTAAAGTGGGACAAATTGGGAAAGGTTGTGGACCTGGGCAACAATGGCAAATTGATTTTACAGAACTGCCCAGGAAGGGAGGGTATTGTTACCTATTGGTATTAACTGATACCTTTTCAGCATGGCCAGAAGCCTTTCCTGCCAGGACAGCTAAGGCTCGAGAAGTGACCAAAGTGCTGTTGCAAGAAATAATACCATGATTTGGAGTTCCAGCCACCATATCCTCAGATAGGGGACCGCACTTTATTTCAAAAATTGTGCAGCAAATAAGTCACCACCTGGGAATAGACTGGGAATTGCACACCCCATACCACCCTCAATCTAGTGACCTGGTGGAAAAGATGAACCATTTACATAAACAACAGATTGTGAGATTAGGGCAAGAAGCAAATTTGCCCTGGCCCCAGGCTCTCCCATTGGCCTTGTTGCGAATTCGGACAAAACCAAGGGCAAAAAAGAAACTAAGCCCTTTTGAAATATTGTATGGAAGGCCGTATGCAGTTCAAGGGAAAACAACACCCATTCAAGTAGGGGAAGAAACCCTACATAGATATATGGTGGCCCTAAATAAACAACTTAGAGAAACTGAGAAACATGTGGCTGGAACTCAAAACAGAGAACTAGATGGGCCAGTACATGATGTACAACCTGGGGATTAGGTGTATGTTAAGTCCTTTGCAGAAAAAACCTTGGAACCACAGTGGGAAGGACCATTCCAGGTGCTCCTCACTACCTTCACTGCAATTGAGATCAAAGAACAGAAGGCCTGGATCCATCACTCCCGAGTGAAGAAAGTCCCAGGGGGAATTTGGAAGGTCACACCAGGCAATAACGAACTGAAACTGAAGCTCACTCGGAACAACAAATAAATGGACTAATAGTTATTATGGACATTATGTGGAAAGTTGTAACTATTGTAGTAAATGCATCCAGGCAAACAGGCAACTTCACTTGTGTATATAAGACAAGGTTGTATCTGTCTTAGGACAGCATGCCCCATCATAAAGATAGACAGCCAAATTGTGAATGAGACCCAATTCAATTTGTGTGTTTGCAATTTTGTTAGAATTAAGGGATGTGATTTTTCCTATCAAGCACTTGTAATATCACATCAATATATAAAAGCCAACTTATCCACTGTGCAGAAGATACTGCCTGTGCCCATAGGAATGAATTTGACTTTAGTTGCTCAATTGTTAAAACATCACGAATTGAGAGAAATCTTAAAAGAAATTAGAGATGAAGGGAAAAATACATTAATTACGATACACCATGACACAGAGACCATCAAAGGGGTTTTTTAAAGGCTTGAGGAACATTTGTCTCATCATTGGTGGGATGTGCTTTTGGGTGGTCACCGACAGCAACCGGTGTACTGAATGCCTTAATCCACCCTATAGTTGTGTCGCTTATTTTAATCAGCATAGGTTTAGAGTCATCTGTTGTAATATTTGTTTAGAATTAGAAGATGCTACGATGAGTGGCAGCTTTAACATCACTGTCAAAGGTGTATGGCTTGGTCTTGAGAAACACTAGCTGCATGGCTTGAATAGATGAGAAAGACTCTGTATATTGAGTAAAGGAATTTACTCATTTCAAAGAGGAAGTGGGGAATGAGACATTAAATTTGAAGAATTAGGGATATTAGGAAAATTAAGATAATAAGTTGCTGAATTAGCTGCAGTAGATAGGTAAGCTTTGTTCCCAGTCAACAGAAGCTGGATCTTAGATAAGCTATCCCAGATGTAGTAACTCATTGCTTGTCAGCTTTTTGCTTGTGTAGCTGTGTTTGTAATGAAAAACAAAATGTGATAAATAGGACATAAGATAGCTGCAGACTTCCTGCTTAAAGGACCCATTGAACACAGGAAATTAAGTTCTATTTGGGTATTCAACACTTTTGAAAATAAAAAGCTTTGTAATTACCTGTGAATTTCGTGTATTAGGGAGCTATCCCATGTGTAGCCTAGCTATAATAAACATACACTTTCTAACATTAAATTGTTAGAGTTTTTGTCCATCACAGCTGGGTATTGATACTAGATCAATACCCATATTTCTCTGATGAATCAGGGAACATATATCTTTCTGCTCAATGGTTAGTTTTGCAGCCATCAAACCCTCTCCCTTCCACGAGATTTAAAAAAGAAAAGAAAAAAAAGATAAAAAGGTGACTTCAACTAGAATATACTCATCACTCCAGTGAGTCAAAGGAAATAATCTCGTGGAATTTTATACAATCGGACCAGTCTTCCTCGACCAGAAGGTTATTGGTCCGGCCCCCAGAGAAACTGTCCAGAAAATTGTATTTTTTCTCTTGGGAAAGTGGGTATCTGAAAGCGACATTGAAACCAGTCCTGAAGGTGCTGGAGAACACTTCTAAAGGAGCTAGAAAGAGGCTCCAAGGTTCAGGGACCGACCATTTGGTGCGCCATTTGTAGGAGCCTTTTAGGAGTAGAGCTGAAGCCTAGACCCGATAAAACTCTCCGGTGGAAAGGCAGCTTGGGGAAGCTCAGGCAAAGCAGTCAAGCTCACACATGCACACACGCCACGTGGGTAGCTCAGCAAGGAGAGGCAAGAGGCCTTTGGCAAGAGGCAAGGAGAGGCCTTTGCAGTAGATCAGTTCCAGCCAGGTTTATTTTCAGAAGCCAAAGGGGAATCCAGATTTGAAAGGGGAGCACGTGTGCCGGTCTCAAGCTCAAGTATGAGCTTCAGCAGCCAAAGACCTTGAGGCACGGGGGCAGAGCAAAGGGCAGGAAAGGTCAGTGTCCGATAGGGAAAATGGGGCCAGTCACCGGGAACCCCAAACCAATGGAGACACAGAGGAAAGGAGAAACCAAAGGGCCAGGGGAATCAGGGAGGGGAGAAACTGAGGCAAACCATCGTGTACAGAGCACCATTGGGAAGTTCTCTGTCTCAGGCTGGGCAGGTGACTCTGTGTTCTGTCTTGCCAAGGCCAGGCCCTAGGTATTATGTCAAGGGGCTGCAGGGGACTCCACAGCTGGTGTCCATTCTCTGCAGCCAAGTCCCTCCGCCTTCCTGTGCCCTCTCTGCCAAAGGTCGTTTATTTCTATTCTTTCACAGGAATAGGCTTAGCAAGTCTAGGTCAGGGGGCTGTGAGCCTTCAGGCCAGCTGTTCAATAACATATTCAAGGACCCAAAATTCCCCCCAAATTCCCTCTAGGGACCCCAAAATTCCCAAATATTCCCTACAGACACCCCAAAATTACAAAAAAAAATCCTATAGAGAAACCAAACTTTGCATGTTTGGACCCAAAAATACCAAAAAAATGCCTAGAGGAACCCCAAAAATTCCCTTTGGGGACACCAAGAGCTAAAAACTCCCAAAAGAGACCTAAAAATTTCAATGTTTGGACACAAAATACAAAAAATTCCCCTTATTCCCAAAACTCTCAGTATAGCCCCCCAAATTCCAACAAAGTCCCTACAGAGACTTCAAAATTCCCTTTAAGGACCTCAAAATTCCAAAAATTTGAGTGGTTTTGAGGTGACAAAGCCCTCTTGGCTTTTGGAGTGGGAAGAGATGGAGAACACTGCATAAAATCCCCTAAGAACACACAGATCCTCCAGAATTTGGCACCAAATCATAAATTCACAGTCAAACACATGTGAAATGATGGGACTTGAGCCATCTTTGATGAATTCCTTTCTTTCTAACCCTGTTTTGGCTGCTTTTAAGGAACGAAGATAATTCAGAAGAAAATGAAGGCCAAAAGAAAAGGATAACCCGCCAGGTGTCTTCCCAATATGGATCACAGGGAATGTGGGTCACCAGGGCTCTGCCCAACATGGGTCCTCCAGTGGGGGATGGAGTTGGAGCAGCGCATGAAGCTCTTTCTGCACTCAGGGCACTCACAGGGCTTCCCTTACCAATGCCTCTGTTGATGTTTGGTCAAGGCTGAGCCCTGTGAAAAGCTCTTCCCACACTGGGGACACTTGTGGGGTCTCTCCCCGGTGTGGATGCGCCTGTGGCTGATGAGGGTGGAGTTGTGCTTGAAGCCCTTCCCTCAGTTAGGGCAGCGGAAGGGCCTCTCCTCTCTGTGAATCCGCTGGTGTACGAGGAGACGGGAGCTGGTGGGAAACCTCTTGCTGTATTTATCACACTTGTAGGGCCTCTCCCCAGTGTGGGTCCTCTGGTGGATGATCAGGCTGCCTCTCTGGCTGAAGCCCTTCCCACATTCTCCGCACTTGTACAACTTTTCCCCAGTGTGAATGTTCTGGTGCTGGATCAGGTTGGAGCTGCAGCTAAAGCTCATTTCACATTCCCCACACCCAAAGGGCCGTTCACTGGTGTGGGTCCTCTGATGGAGGATCAGGCTGGAGCTCCGGCTAAAGTTCTCCCCACATTGCTCACACTTGTGGGGCTTCTCCCCAGTGTGGATGCGCTGGTGGGTGACGAGGTGTGCATTCTGCCTGAAGCCCTTCCCGTAGTCCGGGCAGTGGAAAGGCCTCTCCTCTCTGTGTATGCACTGGTGTACAAGAAGACTGGAGTTGGTGGGAAACATCTTCCTGCATTTATCACACTCGTAGGGCCTCTCGCCTGTGTGGATCCTCTGGTGATGGATCAGATGGGAACTGACTCTGAAGCTCTTCCCACATTCCCCACACTGGTAGGGTCTCTCCCCAGTGTGGATGTTCTGGTGCTCAGTCAGGGTGGTGCTCTGTCTGAAGCTCTTCCCACAGCCGCTGCACTCGTAGGGTCGTTCCCCAGTGTGAATCATCTGGTGGCGGATAATGTGGGAGCTGTCTCTGAAGCATTTCCCACATTCCTCACACTCGTAGGGCCTTTCACCAGTGTGGATCCTCTGGTGGTGGATCAAGATGGATTGGCAGCTGAAGCTCTTCTCACACTCCAAGCTTTTGTGGGGCTTCTCCCCATCATGAAGCTGCTCATGGACCACCAGGTCTGAGCTCTGGCAGGATCTCCGGCCACCTTCCCAGCACAGGGTGGGTCTTTCCTCCTCAAGATCTTTGAGATCTGCATTTGCAGTCTCTTCTCCTGCAGGGTCTCTGGGGCTTTTCCTCCCTGTTGGATTCCTGTGCCATGGAGCCACTCAAAACGGCCTCTTCCACAAGGATCTGCCATGGGGATTTGTCCTCCTTGGTCTCCATGTTCAGCTCCTGGTCTTGGGGAGGAAGGACAAGGAGAGGATGGGATTTGCCTCCGTGCCAGAGGGAAGGGGAAGGAGATCCCCTCACCTGTCTGGCTGTTCTGGGGCATTTTCTTCTTCCTCACAGCCTCCTCCTCCACCCAGCCAAGGGCTGGGAATGGGAAATCCTACTGTGGAGGGAGAACAAAGGATGAGCATGTTGAGTTTGAAGGTCTCTCTGCCCATGACCTAGAAGTCACTGGGCATCAGGGATCCATAAAAAACAGGCAATTGGGAGTGAGTGAATCTACACTGAGGGCAACTGGGCATGACTGAGAACACGCTGAGAGGGACTGGGACTATTTTAGAGGCAACTGGGATAATACTGTGAGGAACTGGGAAAACTGGAACTTTGAAGGGGGAAATTGGGATCATACTGGGATCACAGTGGGAACAGCTGAGTCCATGCTGGGAAGAACTGGGATCACACTGGGGGTGATGGGAATCATACTGGGAAAGACTGGGAGTGGCTGTGTGAGCAACTGGAATCATGCTGAGAGCAACTGGGATGAAGTGGGAGTGACTGGGAGCATGCAAGGGGTGACTGGGACATACTGGGAGAGACAGGGGGTGACTGGAATCATACTGGAGGCTACTGGGTCATGCTGGCATTGACAGGGAGCAACTGGGAATCACACTGGGAGCCACTGGCATTGCACTGGGAGTGACTGGAATTAGACTGCAAATGACTGGAATCATAGTGGGATCATACTGGGAGTGACTAGAATAGTACTGGGAGAGATTGGGATCATACTGGAGTCAGACTGGGAGAGACTGGAATGGTGCTGACCATGATTGGAACCATACTGGGGGTGACTGGTTGCAATGGATCATACTGGGAGTGACTGAGATTTTAGCGTGACTCACTGAGATCATACTGGAAGTGACTGGAACCATACTGGGAGTGACTACAGGTCCCACTGGGATTGTCCTGGGAGCCACTGGGATTACAGTGGTTGTGAATGGATCCTCAGTAGGGGTTACTGGGAGCTGCTGGGCCCATGATGGCAGGAAAATGTAAACACACTCGGAGCAACTGGGATCAACTGGAAGGTACTGGAACCATGCTGAGGGGACTGAGATCACAACTCGGATCATGCTGGGAGTGACTGGGAGTAACTGGGAAAGACTGGCATCATTCTCAGGTAACTAGAGCCTTCCTGGAGCAATTGGGAGTGACTGGGAAAGACTATGAGCATGCTGAGGGCAACTGGGATATACTGGAAGGGTCTGGAAACATGCAGGGGGGAGTGTTACAACACTGGGAACAGCCGGAACCATGCTGGGAATGACTGGGACCACGCTACAGGAAACTGGGAGTGGCTGGATCTACACTGGGGGCAACTGGGCATGACTGGGAACATGCTGAGAGGGACCAGGACTATTCCAGGGGAAAGTGAGATCATACAGGAAGGAACTGGGAACAACTGGAACTAATCCTGCGGGAAACAAATCATACTGGGATCACAGTGGGAACAGCTGGGCTCATGCTGGGGAGAACTGGGATCACACTGAGGGTGATGGGAATCATACTGGGATTGAGTGGGAGCGGCTGTGAGCAACTGGAATCATGCTGAGTGTGGAGTCCCTGCAGCCCCTTGACATAATACCTAGGGCCTGGCCTTGGCAAGACAGAACACAGAGTCACCTGCCCAGCCTGAGACAGAGAACTTCCCAATGGTGCTCTGTACACGATGGTTTGCCTCAGTTTCTCCCCTCCCTGATTCCCCTGGCCCTTTGGTTTCTCCTTTCCTCTGTGTCTCCATTGGTTTGGGGTTCCCGGTGACTGGCCCCATTTTCCCTATCGGACACTGACCTTTCCTGCCCTTTGCTCTGCCCCCGTGCCTCAAGGTCTTTGGCTGCTGAAGCTCATACTTGAGCTTGAGACCGGCACACATGCTCCCCTTTCAAATCTGGATTCCCCTTTGGCTTCTGAAAATAAACCTGGCTGGAACTGATCCAGTGCAAAGGCCTTCTTGCCTCTCCTTGCTGAGCTACCCATGTGGCTTGTGTGCATGTGTGAGCTTGACTGCTTTGCCTGAGCTTCCCCAAGCCGCCTTTCCACCGGAGAGGTTTATCGGGTCTAGGCTTCAGCTCTACTCCCAAAAACCACAACGCAACACGGTTTGGCCTAAGATTACCCAAATGGGCCTAAAATCTCCAGGACCTGGACTGAGACCGAGACCAAGGTCAGCACTAGAACAGGCACCAGCACCAAGACTAAGACCGACACCAAATCCAAGACCGGCACTGACAGCGGCGCTGCTCTGGGACGGGCGCCGAGACCAAGACTGGGACCAGAACTGACACCAGAACTGAGAGCGGCACCGCTGCAGGACCGGGACCAGGACTGGAACCAGTACACCGGAACTGAGACCAGCGCCACAGAGGCACCGGGACCGGGACTGAGACCAAGACCGTAACTGACGCCAGAACCGGCACTGGGACCAAGACTGAGACCAAGACTGGCATCAGAACTAGCACTGAGACTGGCACTGCTCTGGAACTGGGACCGAGACTGAGATTGGCACTGGGAGCACTCTGGGACCAAGACTGACACCACTACCGGCACTGGGACCTGGACTGCGCTGAGATCAAGACTGAGACCAGGACTGAAGCCAGCAAAGAAGAGCTCAAAAGTCACCAAAAACACCCCTCAAGAGACCAAAAAGTGGCAGAAAATGGCCCCCAAATGATGAAAAACTGACTAGAACTATAACCAAAATTACAAAAAACAGCTCAAAATGACACAAAATGGCCCAAAAAGTGACCAAAAATCCCCTCAAATGCACCTCAAATGGCACAAAATTGCCCCAAATTACTCAATATGACAGAAAATGCCATAAAAGTGCCAAGGCCCAAAAGTGACCAAAAATTACTCAAAAGTGATAGGAAATGCCCCAAAATGCTGCAGGATGGGAGAGAGCCCAAAGAGACACAGAATTCTAAAATTTCAAAAAAAATCATACAAAATTGCATCAAAAAAGCAAAAAAAAAAAACAACAAAAAACACCCTGAAAAAAGCATCAAATTGGCTAAAAAAAAAAGGAAAAACCTTGAAAACTCCTCCTAAAATGCCAACAATATTCCCCAAATTTTAAAAAATTCCACCAAACCCAACAAAAAACACCCAGAAAATGGAAAAAAACAACAAGCAAACAAACCCTTGAAATGCCCAGAAATATATTAAAAAATGCCCCAAAAATCCTCCAAGTCTCCCGACCGCCCAGAATTCCCAAAATCCCTGAAAATTCCCAGAATTTCCTACACTTGCTCTTGATGAAGTGGTGCAGCAGGTAGGACATGCCGGTGCTGGTGCTGCCAATCACCAAGAACTTGAAGAGGAAATCTGGAAAAAAATTCCCTCGTTTGGACCCAAATTGCCAAGATTTCCTACATTTGGAAGTAAAATTCCCCAAATTTCCCATGTTTGGATACAAAATTCCCCCAAAATCCACTCTAGAGATCTCAAAATTCCCACACTTAAACCTGAAATTGCCCAAATTCCTGCATTTGCCTCAAAATTCAAAAAAATTCCCGATAGTAAACCCAAAATTGCCCCATTTAGACCCCAAGAATTCCCCATACAGAGCCCAAAATCCCCAAAAATTCCCTTGAATGACCCCAGAATTTCCCTATAGAGATACTGAGACCCCCCCAGACCCCCCTGAATGGTTTATTGGCTCCACCTGACCCCTATAGAGCCTCTATAGCCTCCTGAGCCCCCCCCCAAATTCCCCCAGAGACCCCCAGATCCCCTCTAGAGACCCTGCGAGCCCCTTTACGGACTCCTCTGGACCCTCTAGAGACCCCCCAGACCCCTAGAGAGCCCCTACAGCCCTCCACAAACCCCCTTAGGGACCCCAGCCCGCCCAAATCCCCTAGAGACTCCCCAAATCCCCTAGAGAACCCCAGCCAAATCCCCTAGGGAGACCCCCAGGTCCACTCAGACCCCTCAGGATCCCCTAGAGATCCCCCATTGTCCCACCGTAGGTCTCAGACAGCGGGAGCCATGTCAGGGGACCAGGAGCAAAGATGGCGGCACTCCAGGGAAGCAACTTCCAAGCAGTCTGCGCATGCGCCGGAGACACCGCGCCAGCAGATAGGCGGGGCTCAATGGAGAAGAGAGGTGTGGCCAATGAAAGAGCAGGGAAGGGATGAAATGAGGCGGGCTCAGGGAAAGCGCAGTGCCTGGCAGGGGAAAGGGGCGGGGTCAAGGAAAGGGCGGGAATCATGAGGAGAGTGGGCGTGGCCAAGGGCTCCGTTTGCCCTAAAATCACCCAAAAGGGTCTAAAATCTCTGGCACCGAGACCGAGATCAGCACCAGAACCGACACCAGCACCAAGACTGAGACTGACACTGGAACCGAGACCAGCACCGCTCTGGGACTGGCACTGGAACTGAGACTGAGACCAAAACCGGCACCAGAACCGGTGCAGGGATCAAGACTGACACCAAGACCGACGCTGGGACCGGCACTGGGAATGCTTTGGAACCAGCACTGGCGGCGGGAGTGCTCCAGGACTGCTCCAGGACTGCGGCCAGAACCAAGACCAGGAGCACGCCAGGACTGAGACCAAGAGCGGCACCGGAAACCAGCACCGAGACTGGAACTGCTCTGGGACCGAGACTGAGATTGGCACTGGGAGCACTCCGGGACCACGACTGGCACCGGCTCCGGTACCAGGAACGCTCCGAGACTGAGATTGAGACCAGGAGTGGAACGGGAACCAGCACCGGCACCAAGAATGGCACCGCTCTGGGATTGAGATCGACACCGAGACCAGAATCAGCACTGGGAGTGCTCCGGGACTGAGACTTGAGACTGGAGCCGGGACTGGGATGGGGATCGGACCCCAAATCGCTCCGGGATTGGCTCCAGGATCGCTCTGGGACCACCATGTTCACTCCGGGGAGTTTTGGCCGCACACCCGGGCGGGACTGGGAGGGAGCCCTGGGCCGGGCGGGACTGCCTCGGTTCGCGTCGCTCCGGTGCAGCCACCCTGCTCCATATGATCCCAGTTTGTATGATCCCAGTCCCTATGGTTGTGATCCATACGCTGCCAGCCTGTGAAATCCCAGTCCGTGTGATCCCAGTCTGTACAATGCCAGTCTACAAGGTGCCAGTCCGCATGATCCCAGTCTGTCTGGTCCTGCATGGCACACACTCCAGGGGTGCCAGTCTCGGTGCCGGGCCCAGTTTCAGTCCCGGCCTCAGTCTTGGTCTTGGATCAGTGTCAGTCCCAGTGTTGGTACCACTGTCTGTCTTGGTCCCGGAGTGCTCTCAGTGCCAATCTCATTCTCCATCCCAGTACCAGAGCGGTGCCAGTCTCAGTGCTGGTTCCAGTGCCGGTCTTGGTCTCAGTCTTGGTCCCAGTGCCAGTTCTGTTGCTGGTTTCAGTCTTGGTCTTGTTATAAATGAGTTCTATTCAAATAATCTATGTTTTAGTTACTTAATTGTTAAAATTCCATTAAGGTTGTTAATGCTTGTTCCGTTTAAAGAATTTGCCTTATCCCTGTTTTAATATTGATTAATCATCTTATTTACTTCTGTTTGTTAATTAAGATTTTACTTTGTTACCTGTATATCTCTGCTCCCATTCATCGGATAGCGTCTGAATATGCAAATAAAAAGGACACTGGAATTCTGGGACCTACTCAAGAACAAAGGACTCTCAAAGCAGAGAACCAAAGTGGAATCCAGGACTGAAAGTAGTAGCTCTGAACTAGCGCAGAAGTAGAACTGTCCACCGAGGCAGCTTTATTTGGTCGCCGTGACCTGGGGGGGAGTTCCCTAGCTAACGAACTAGCTAACGAACCGAAACGACTTCCCCAGCAGGGGAGAGCCCATGAGGAAGGGGAGTCCCAGCTTCACTGTGAAGCGAAGCTGTTTGTACCTCCTCCTCCGCATTGCCAAGAGAGTAGCAGGGAGCTTGCGCAGCTCCTCAAGCTCTCACCCAGAGCTAGGCTTTGTAATAAAGGCATAAAAAGGAGCAAGTCTCCTGGCTCTTGATTTTTTTTTTCTCTCCATGACAGTCTTGGTCTCAGTCCCAGTATCTGTGCAGTGCTAGTCTCAGTTCTGTCATTGGTTCTGGTCCTAGTGTTGGCCTGGCTCCCAGAGCAGTGTCGGTGTCGGTGCTGGTGTCAGTTCTGGTCCCAGTCTTGGTCTCAGTGCCGGTCCCAGAGCAGTGCCGCACCTGGTGCCAATCTCTGATCTGGTGTCAGTCTCAGTCTTGGTGCTGTTGCCGGTTCTGGTGCTGATCTTGCTCTTGGTCTCATTCTCAGTTTCGATCCCAGATTTTAAGCCAGTTTGGGTGATTTTAGGCAAAACTGGGGATACTTAGGGTGGGTTTTAGGCACCTTTGGATGACTGAGTTTTGGCCAGACCTGGTGGGTTTTAGGGTGGATTTTAGATAAATTTAGATTATTTTAGTCCCATTAGGGTGATTTTAGGCAAAATCTGGTGGGGTATAGTCCCGTTTGGGTGATTTTTAGATAAGCTGGGCAGTTTTAGTGCAGATTTTTAATCCTTGTATATGAATTGAAGCATATTTGGTTGGGGTTTAGACCCATTTGGGCAATTTTAGGCCAAATCTGGTGGGTTTTACAGTGGACTTTAGGTCCCTTTGGGTGATTTTAAGCCAAATCAGGTATTTTCAGGGTAGATTTTACGCCCTTGGGTGAGATTGAAGTGTGATTTGAGGGCATTTTACGTGGGTTTTCAACCAGTTTGGGCAATTTTACGCCTCTTTGGTTGGATTTTAGACCCCTTTGGATGATTTTAACCCTATTTGGCTGACATAAGGCCAAATCATATGGATGTAGGGTGGATTTTAGGCCCCTTTGTGTTATTTAAATATATCTTGTGGGGATTGCAAGGCTCTTTGGATGATTTGAAGTCAAACCTGACCGGGTTTAGGGTGGATTTTTGGCCCCTTTGGGCAATTTTAGGCCCTTTTGTGTGATTCTAGTACAAACCAGGCCCTTTTAGGACCGTGCCTTGCTTTGGCCGCGCATTTTTCCCCTCAGAATTCCTGCCCGGTCCCTTACCCCTCCCCTTTTCCCTCACAGTTCCCACCCTTTACTTGTCCCCACCCCTTTCCCCTCACAGTTCCCGCCCTTTCCTTGACCCCACCCTCACCGTTCAGGGTTCAGAACAGGGCAGGAGGAGATGGGGGAGGAAGAGGCGGAGCGGCAGCAGGAGGAGAACAGGAGAGGAGGAATTGGGCGGCTCCAGCGCTCCCTGAACCCGCAGCACGCTCGGGAGCATCGTCCACCATCCTGCAGGTGCCCGTGGAGGGGGAGCTCGCCCCAAATATCCCGGGGGGTCCCTGGGATTGGGGTTTTATGGGGAGCATGTTTGGAGCTTGCAGGACTCCAAATCTGAGCCGCAGATGCCCCTCGGGGGGACCTCAGGGGCTCCCCGGGATGTATTTTCGGGGGGTCCCGGTGGCGGCGAAGCCCCTGTGGGGGCTGGGGGGATGTGGGTCCCCCCACAGCGGGGGTTGGGCTTCCTGGGCCAGGCCCTCCGAGCTCTGCTGGGGCCACGTGGGACCAGCGGGACTGGCAGGGGGACACCGGGTTTGGGGAGCCCCAGGAGAACTGCGGCTTCCCTAAGCAGGACCCTGGAGAAAGGAGAGCCCCAGAAGAGCAAAGGGGGGACCCCTTGGATTGCCGGGACCCCAGCAGGGGCTGCTGGGGCTGGAGGGGCAGGATGGCCGGGAAAGGGGTTTGGGGGTCTTGGTGCTGGAAGTGGTTGCTCCCAGTATGAGCCCAGTTACCCTCATCGTGTGGTTCCGGTTTCCTTGGCACTCCCAGAATGAGCCTGGTCTTTCCCAGTATGGGTCTGGTCACTTCCCCTTACTCCTTATCTGCTCCCTGTTGCTCCCAGTATGAGCCCAGTCACTCCCAGTCATTCCTGGTTATGCCATTTGTCCCCAGCACGATCCCAGTTTCTCCCACTTTTGTTCAGTGTGTTCCCAGTTCTCCCAGTTGCCCCAAGCATACTCCCAGTAGATCCCAGTTCTCCCAGCAGGGCCCCAGTCACTCCCACCTGCTCCCAGTGTCCCCAGCATGGCCCAGTTCCCCCCAGTCTCTCCTACTTTGGTCCCAGTCACCACCCCTATGGGTCTGAGACATTCCCAGTATATCCCAGTGGCCATGGACATTCTCATAGTCATTCCCAGGCACTCCCAGTTACCTCAGTGTCATTCACTTGCCCCCAGTTTTATCCCAGTTGCTCTCAGTTCTTCCCTGTGTGTCCACACTTGCCTCCCAGCATGGGCCTGGTATCTCCCAGTAACCTCCAGTCAGGGTCCATTGACATCCACTCTAATCCCAATATGACTGTAGCCAGTCCCAGTATGATCGTAGTCACTTGCAGTCTAATTCCAGTCACTCCCAGTGTGATGTCATTGGCCCCCAGCATCAGCCCAGTTGCTGCCTATCAGAGCCAGCATGACCCCTGTAGCCTCCAGTATGATCCCAGTGACTCCCTGTCTCTCCCAGTATGTTCCAGGTCACCAGCAGAATGCTCCCAGTCACTCCCATCTCCTCCCAGTTGCTATCAGCATCATACCAGTTGCTTACAGCCACTCCCAGTCAATCTCAGTATGATTTCCATCACCCTCAGTTTGATCCCAGTTCTTCCCAGCATGGACACAGCTTTTCCCACTGTGATTCCAGTATGGTCCCAATTTCCCCCATCATAATTTCAGTTGTTCCCAGCTCCTCACACCATGATCGCAGTTGCCCCTTGAAGAGTCCCAGTGCCTCTCAGCACGTTCCCAGTCACTGCCAGTTGCCTGCAGTTGCTCCCAGTCACCCTCAGTGCAGTCCCAGTTGCTGCCAGTATGATCCAGTATGATCCCAGTGTCCCCCAGCATGGTCGCGTTTGTTCCAACAAGATTTTAAACCCGTTTGGGTGATTTTTGCCCAACTGGGCAGGTTTAGTGTGGATTTTAGGCCCCTTTGGTGGATTTTAGGCCAAATCTGTTGGGGTTTTGTCTCATTTGGGTGATTTTAGTATAAGCTGGGCAGTTTTTGTGAGCATTTTAGATACTTTTGGAGGATTTTAGGCCCATTTGCATGAATTTTAGGTATGTTTAGATGTTTGTAGGCCAAATGTGGTAAGTTTTTAGGGTGGGCTTTAGGTCCCTTTGGGTGATTTTAAGGCAATCCAGGTACTTTTGGGGTGGATTTTAGGCCCATTTGGGAGATTTTTGGGGGATTTCAGACCATTTTGAGGGTTTTAAACCAGTCTGGGCAGTCTTAGACCCCTTTGGTTTGATTTTAGGCCGCTTTGGATGATTTTAACTGCATTTGGCTGATTTTAGGCCAAACCATGTGGATTTAAGGGGGACTTGAGAACCCATTGTGTTATTTTTGAAATAAACAGGGCAAGGACATCTCCTCCTTTTTTAATGCCTTTATTAGGCTCAGTTTTGGGCAGGGGTCTGACAGGTCGTGCACACACAGCCGCTGCTGCTCCCAGGAGTGACGCGGAGGAGGAGATCTGCAGCTTTGTTCGCTGGCATGCAGGCAGAGCCGGGGCTTCCGTCCTCGCGGGAGCACCAGGAGGCCTGTTCTTGGTTTGAAGTCAGGGCTCCTCTTGGCAGCCAGCGTCTCTATTGGTTAGGGCGAGAGGTTAAAAAGGTCTAGGGAGATAACTATATTTGTTCCTCAGCCAGGAGTGTTATTTAAATCCTTAGATTCTGTGGTGGCTCACTGTTTTAGGGCTTTCCTTTGCTGAGCTGTGGAAGATGTCCTCTCATTTGCATACAAGCTCTGATGTTACTCCTCCTCCTCATGGTTCCTGGTGCCATTTCCTAGGAAGCAGCAGAGGCGATACCCAACAAAAAGAGGGATTTTAACAATAGAATCATTAACAACAGGTAATTAGAACTTTGAAAACATTCAAACCAAAGAATAGCTCCGCAAAAAAAATACCAACCTGTATGCATCATGGAAATACTTCACTACAATATCAGCTTGTGTTGATCATATTTCAAGAGCTGGGTTAAACGTGATGTAATTGTGCCATCAGCCCACTTGAATCCAACCTTTCTTTAATAACTGCCATCTCCAGAGGTGTCCGCAGAGGGGGAGGTTGGATTGGGGGCACTCTGGGGACTCGGGGTTCAAGATGGCAGCGCCCTCCTGGCCGGGATCTGGGAGAGCCGAGTCCATCCCTGCAGCTTTCCAGTATATACCCACCCAGGACAGGTCCCTGGGGGAGCCTCGGTGGCCCCTGGGCCAGGGGAGGACTGGGGAGGATTTTCCATGCTGGCATCGGCGTGGTGGGAGGTGTTTCCAAGTGCCCAAGGGGGGTTGTGGCAGCCAAGCAGAGATTTCCTGGTGCTCTGCCTGTTTTCTTGGCCTGATCTGCGGGATCCCATGGTGTGTGCCAGTCCCTGGAGC
The DNA here is from genome assembly GCF_015227805.2 of Hirundo rustica. Lineage (NCBI taxonomy): Eukaryota > Metazoa > Chordata > Aves > Passeriformes > Hirundinidae > Hirundo > Hirundo rustica. The sequence goes on from NC_053477.1 coordinate 1,721,766, forward strand.
TGTAGCTGGTGTTTGGAATAAACGCTAAGTGCCGTGCGGGACGTGGTCACCTAGGTCCCTGTCACTTGGGTTGTTCCCTGCCCCGATGGACTCCCTGGAGTTGGGGGCTGTGTCCTGGTGTTGTGGGATTCCCCAGGATGAGAATCTGGGAATGGTTTGGGTTGGAAGGGACCTTAAAGCCCACCCAGTGCCAGCCCTGCTGTGGCAGGGACACCTGCCACTGTCCCGGGGTGCTCCAAGCCCCATCCAGCTGTGTCCAAAGGCAGCAGCCAGGCAGAAATGTGCTCACCTGGCTGGGGCTGTGAGCTCCTCTGACACCAGCATAGCGACAGATGCCATAGAATTCCATGTTTCCAAGGGAAACAGCCTCAGGGAGCCCCAGAATCCTGGAGAATTTCCTCTCCAGGGCGGGAGGGTGCTGAAACGCTGAGGAGCCCCCCAGTTGCACACTTTCCTGACTTTGAAGCCCCTTCCCAAGCTCCTGTCCCTCTCCTCAGTGAATTCTCCAGCCAGGAGAGGATTGCCCTGCTCTGGAGTGGCTATCCCAACAGGAATGCCGAGGGAGCTGCCTGGGCACCCCTGGGATGGGGCTGGGACCCCCAGAGTTCCCACCCCAGCATAACTGAGCTGCTCTAAATGCACCTGTAACCAGTGCCAAAGGCTGAAATTCTCCCAAAGCATCACAAAGTTGCTGGAACTCTTTTCCCACAGCTGATTTCTGCGGGTTTTCATCCTTTTTTGTTTGCACCTGCACGGCTCTGCCAGCCCTCGCCTTGCCAAAGAAATGTGATTCTAAAAAATGATAACTGAGAGTGACCAGGACCAAGTTAAAAAATAAAAGAAACAGGGCGAGATGGTTTATTTGGTGGAAATGATGTCACCTCCACGGCTCCCGCAATGGGCACCGTGCTGGTGGGTGAGAAGCTGGACATGAGCCCAAACGTGCCCTGGGCTGAGCCCCAGCATGGGCAGCGGCTCCAGGGGGATTCTGCCCCTGAGCCCCACTCAGGTGAGAGCCCAGCTGCAGGATGGGAGCTGCTGGGGCGAGCCCAGAGCAACTGCAGCCCCTCTGGAGCCAGGCTGGGAGAGCTGGGAATAGTCCCCTGGAGAGGGAAAGGATCCAGGGAGAGCTCAGAGCCCTTTGCAGGGCGTGAAGGGGCTCCAGGAGAGCTGGAGAGGGACTGGGGACACCTGGAGCTGCTCCCAAAATGCCAGTGTGACCCCGTCGGATCCCCCCCACCCTCACACATGCCTGCCCACCCCGGGCCTGAGCCCTGCCCCTTTTAGAACCCTCCACCTCCTGACCAATCAGATTGCTCAGTTGCGTTCTGGTCATGTCTCCTCTCTGTTGGTTCACACCATGGAATGCCGCTTGCTCTGCCCCTCAGGCTGTTCCTTGATGCCCATTGGCTGTTGTCAAGGGGGGCAGGGCCTACACAGGGTTTGGAAAGCAGTGGTGATGGCACTGACAGAACAGAGTGGGCGGAACCACATTCAACTCCTCTCCTGTCCCTCTCCCTCTTCCTCTCCTAGGAGTGGGAGGATAATGGGGGTGGATAGGGTTATTAGGGTTAGTAGTATGAGGGTGTTTAGGACTAATGGCAGGTCCATTACTTTCACCGGGATTTGCACTGGGATGAGTGGCTCCTAAGGCAATTGGAGTACTGGTATCCTTTGAAAGTAAGGGGGCTGAGGTTTTCGACTCAGATGCAAGAATTAGCAGTTCTTGTTGGTTAAACCTCCCCTCTGCATGTAAGAAGGTTTTAACTTCTATTTTTAGAATCACAGTCTAATGTTTTGGTTAAACTATACTTGCATATGGGGGCGCCAGGGATGAGCTCAGGCTTGAAGATGAGGAGAATCATGGGGATTACGTGTAGGGCTATGAGGAGCTGTTCTCGTGTGGAGGAGTTTTGGACTGATGTGATGTGGGATGGAAGAGTGCCTTGTTGTGTCATTGTTAGTATGTATAAAGCGTATGAGGTGGTTAGCAGGATTGTGGCCCCTGTGAGGAGGATTGTGAGCGTAGATCAGTTGAACGAGGCGATGATGATGGTTAGCTCTGCTATGAGGTTAGTTGTTGGGGGTAGTGCTATGTTTGTTAGGTTTGGTAGTAGTCATCAGGTGGCCATGAGAGGTAGGAGGGGTTGCGTGCCTCGTGTTAGTAGGAGGATTTGGCTGTGGGTGTGTTCGTAGTTGGTGTTGGCTAGGCCGAAGAGTATTGCGGAAGTCAGTCCGTGTGAGGTGATTAGGATTATTGCCCCTGAGAATGCTCATTGGGTTTGAATTATGGTTGCGGTGACAACTAGGCCTATGTGGCTGACCGATGAGTAGGTCAATTAGGGATTTTAGGTCGATTTGGCGTAGGCAAATGGCGCTGGTTATCAGTGGCCCTCAAAGTGCGAGGGTAATGAAGGGGTAGTGGAGGTTGTTTGATGTTAGGTTTACGAGGATGGTTATTCATATAATGCCGTATCCTCCTAGCTTTAGTAGCAGGGCGGCGAGGAGCGTGGATCCTGCGATAGGTGCTTCTACACGAGCTTTGGGGAGTCATAGATGTAGTCCGTATAGGGGAGCTTTAACTATGAAAGCTATTAGGGGGGGCGAGGCTTGATGCGATGCCTGTTCAGGAGGAGGTGATTGTTGGGTGTGAAAGTTTGAGGATTGGGAAGTATAGGGTGCCTATTTGGTTATGTAGGTGGAGGATGGCGATTAGCAGGGGGTGTGAGCTGGCGAGTGTGTAGAAACGGAGGTAAATGCTGGCATTTAGTAGTTCGGGCCAGTTCCCTCATTGGGTGATGAGGATCAAGGTCGGGACGAGGGTGGCCTCAAATGCGATGTAGAAGAGTATTCGTTCTGAGGCTGAGAAGGCCAGGAGGATGAAGGGTTGAACTATTGTAGAATTTCCCCATGAGACTAGTCGACCGCTGATGGCAAAAGTGAAAGAGTCTGCTCTCTGGCACCAGGTGGGATTTTACAGTTTTTATTCTCAAGTCCTGCCTGCTTTGCTGGAGACCTTTCCCGATGACTCGCCAATGCCAGAGAGACCTGGCCCCTCCCCCCTCGGGGCTTTTTCCCCAGGGGGCAGGGCCCAGAGGCACCACTCAATAAGGGAGAAGCGGCAGGGGAACAGAGTTAGGTTACATTTCAGTGTGGGGGATGGGCACTGCTGGGCAAGGACAGAGAGAAAAAACAGTACAAATCTGATGAAATATAAGCCAAATTAACGCATGACAACATTTCCCCTTTTCTTATTAAATTAAGAAGGAGGAAGGCTCAGTTCGTGGGAGATGCTCAGAGTTAGGACCTTGAGTACCTTTAAAGTTGCAAAAGAAAAATGACTTTTAGCGCAAGCTGTTTAGAAAAACACTGTTAAGGAATAACGATAACTAGAAGGAGAAAGTTCAGCGCTTTCTCCTCCTCCAGGCAGCACTGGCCACTTGTGGGCCCTCTGCAGGTGGTTTTGCAGTTTTAGGGATGAAAGGTTTCACCCACTCAGCTGGCAACCACTTGAGATCTGGGGGAGTGGACACATAGGCGTACCCATGACCCCAGGCGACCTGATCATGAGGACTTTTTGTTTCTCTGGTCGCTGGATCCTTTACTATCAAACCTGGTGACTTTTGCTGAAAGGCAGAACTGGTTAAAGCAGGATTATTTAGTTTAACATTTCGATTTTCTAGTTTTTTTGAAAAATTCCCTTTGGACCTTTGAGACCTCCTGCCCCCCATTGTCCTGAAAGTCCAGAAATTGCTTCTTTAAAGGGCATTGAGATACCCAATTCTCGGTTTTTAGTTCCGAGATTCAGGTGGTTTTAGTCTTTTTGCCTTCTGCAAAGCTCTGAGCCAGACGTAAAAAAGAGACGGAGTCTTTAGGTTCTGATTTTTCAAGGCTGAGCGCTTTGTTTATTGTTTCTTATCTTACAATTTTCTCAGTGCCCAGCAAAGGTCTGTGCAGCTGCCCGGGCATCTGGTGACTCCTCGACTCCTCCCGGACTGGGCTGTCGCTATCTTTTATACTAATTGCTACGTGTTCTTTATTTATCATGATTTGCCAATACCTATCACTTATACTAAACAGGTCATCCCTACTTTGACCTAATCTCTTTAAACTACTTTGTGTTACTGTCACTGCAGAAAATGGAGTGAGGGAAGAAGAAAGAAGCAGGAGACAACGCCCCAAATCCTCCATCTTGCTCCCATTCACTTCCATACTAAAACCCCTAACCTACTGTTTTCTCACCCTGTGATAAGCTAAACTACTATCTTTCACACTCTTGTGGCTTGCAATCCTTCCTGCAGTGCAGGAAGCCTTTCCCATGGACTGGGATCAAAGCCAATGTTGCTCTGTGCTCTATGCCAGGGTCCCAGACCCCCCTGTCCAGGTCTCTGACCCTCCAGGGCAGCCAAAGGAATGCCCTGGACTCCAACACTCTCCCTGCTCCCCTTCCCCCTCCCAACTGCCCCCACCTACCTTCAATCCTCCTCCTTCTTCCTCTGCCAATCCTTCCCCCCAGCCCGCCTCCCCCTGCCCCTGCTGCCCTGCACACCCCGACACCCCCACCTGCCCTCTGTCCTTGACTCACCCACTCCGACCACCCCGTCTGCCCCCCTAATGCCTTCGTCCATCCTCCCCTCTCCTTCTTTCTCCCGCAGCCGCGGGGCTCGGGGCACCGGATAATAAAGCCCAGAGGGCCAGAGCCCGGTGCCCCCACCTTCCCTGGAAGCCCCCACACAGGGACAGGCCTGCTCAGGCCCTGTCCCCATGCCAGTTAACACACCGCCCGACACTGCCGGGTCTCCGGCTTTCCCTACATCACACTGGGGTATCCTGGGGGTGGGGTGGGGGGGTTGTGGGTTAGGAAGGGCCCCCTCATTAGGAGGGGGTCCCGGGGGCGTGGGGGTCGGGGTGGGCCCCCTCCGGGGGAGGGGGGTTGGGTGGAGGGGAGCATTCCCCCCTTCAGTCCCTGCCCCCCTCCCCCGGACCCCCTCCTCCAGAGGGAGCCCACCCCAGGGCCTGGGGGGCAGGGGTGGGGTGGGGGGGGCACAGAGGGGGAGGCTGTTACTTTTTTTTGGTGAGATGTGTCTGTTTGTGCTTCAGAATGACGTGACCCCCCCCAGCTTCCTCCCCTACAGAATTTGGGGAGGGGGAGGTGACCCTGGGGGCTGGGCTGGTGGCACTGGTGGCACTGGGAGCCCCCAAAATAAACAAAAGGGGCCTGGAAACCCCAAAACCAAGCATGGGGGAGGGGATTGGGATTGGGGGAATGATGGGGAAGAGGCGGAAGGAAGGGGGAAAAGAGGGGGATGGGACCCCCAAACAGAGCAGGAGGGGGCTGGGACTGAGTAGTTGAAAAACGATATAATCATGGACAAAGACCCTCTAACTAATTAAAGTTAGAGACTGGTAGGTTTATTCACTGCCGGGCAGCACGAGAGTCATCTCCGAAAGGCGTGGCCGCCCTGAACAAGGCTCTTTGCTCTCTATTTATTTTCCAAGATCTTACATACAATGCATATGTGTAGAAATTGCTCCTCTGCTGTGGACTCCAGGATGGTGTGGATGAATGCAGATGAGAGATCTCTGAAGTTGGGTTTTAGAAGGTGAGGTTTATTGTAAGGGATGTGAGGCCTTGCTCTGAGCTGCCAGGCTGCAGCTCGTGGCAAGGCCTAGGGAACGGGGGAAGGGAGAGGTAGGGAGAGGAAGTTCCAAGAGCAAAGAGGACCAACCCCCCTTCACAGACCCCTGATAAAGGGTCTCAAGGTGGGCTGGAACAGGACTTGTGCCAATGGGGTTACAGATACCTGATACTTCAGGGGAGGGTTACAGGTGTGGGAAGAACCATACATTGGGGTGAGACAGAACATTCCATTTGACCTCTGGGTCTGGCTGCAGGTGACCTTCAGCTGGTCACATAACTGTTTTCCCAGACATTTAGTAGCTAGGACGTCTCAAACATCAAAACTTACTTTCAATTCTATCTCACTTACAGGTTTCACATTCTCAGAATCTAAGCAATCATATTTATAGGGCTTTCTGGCTTCATCCTCCCCAACACATATGCATAACCCCAGCATCTCCATCCCCGCTCTGTACTAAAATGAGGCTATTAGTCCTTCATGTGTGCGCAGTTCTTCTCTTGAATTGGGTTGGTGGTCTTGAATTGGGTCAGTGGTTTCAAAGGATGAAGTCAGGAGAGTCTTCATCAGGTCTCTGTGACCCTCTGGAACGATCCAAGGTCTCCTGCTTCATGATTGATTGATTGATATGAAGTCCAGCTGCTGGCCATTGTTCCTACTGGTTTCAATCTGTTCTTATGACAGTTCACTTACTCCACTTTTTCAATAAACAAGCTCATAATATAACAGTTAACTCTAGCTTGGGCATCTAATAATCATTAACCTACCATTTACTAATCTAACTTACATCTTGATCAATATAAATTGTTTCTAACCCTTAGCTAAAATCTTAACTCTTTAAAATCATGTTTCAGGGAGCCATGGCTGGAGGAAAGGGGTGACTGGGAGAGCTGGGAGGGCTGGGAAGGGGGTTTGGGAGTTCCGGGACTGAGAAAAGGGGGCTCTGGGGGGTGGGAGAGGCGGGATGGCTGGGAAAGGGGTGCAGGGCTTGTTGGTGCCAGATAAGGGGGTGCAGAGTGGAACTCATGCCCGGGAATGGGCATTCTGGGGGATGGCGGAGGCCAGGAATGGGGCTTGAGGGGCTCCTGGGTGCTCCGGAATGGGCGATCAAAGAGTCCCGGTGCCAGGGGTCCCCCTCAGCTCTGGTCGCCCTCCCCTGGTCCCTCAGGAGCGCCCCCAGCCCTGGAGCTCTGTGTAACACCAACCTATGATTCCCCTTCACACACTATGGCTAGATCTAATTCATTAATATCACAAATAGTTTGCAATTAGACTATATTTTATATCTCCTTGTATAGAATAGGTTATAGTTTTTCTTCAATAAAGCTGTCAGTTTATCCCAATTAACTGACTTGTGTGCATACAAAACATTGGTTCAACACAAAAAGCTGAGAAAAAGTACAGTTTAAAATCTCAGAGTGTAATTTTATTACCTCTAAGCAAGTGACAGCTCCTGCAGGCATCAGAACTGTCTGTCTTACAGTGCTTATATCTGCTTAAGAAAGACTTCCTGCAGCAGGAGAGCAAGGAGCATCTCTTGCCTCCCTGACATGGACTTGGTGGGTCCACAGCAGAGCCAGGCAAGTGTATGCCATGGATGGGATGGAATGGCCTCCCTCTGCCCAGGGCCAGCCACTATCCCACACCACTGCAGCCCCATGAGTGTAAGGCATGTCTGCACTACACTGCCACATCCCAAATAGGCAACACCAGTTGTGTAGTACGTGGCCTAGCATAAGCTGAAAATGATGAAGTCAGAAGAGTATCCGGATTGTCCTAAGGAAGGCTCTGGCTTTATGCTCTCAATGTCAACTGATTCATGTCAGTGTTGGACACAGGACACTGAGGTGAGGCTTGATTGGATTGAGTACATCCCATGTTTCAATGGACCGTCCTTCTCCTCTCTCACAGTTCATCTCCCTTCTTAAGCTCGGTTTGTAAGACTTAAAGGGTGTTAGGCTAAATCATGTGTGTGTCACCTGCACAACAGCCATACTCTGTGGACCCGCCTTTGTGGCAATTATTCACACTGACCTCTTTTTCCCGTCTTCTGAACAGAGTGGTCCATAGAAACAGACTGTCACCGAGACACACAAAGCAATCACACACAGACAAGAGATTTTCGCAGAGGTTCCTCTGATCCAGCTCCCAGCTGAAAGAGCGGAGAGAAGAGACCCCTTTGTTTATTCTTTTACTTTTATACATTTGTGGGTCTAGCAGAAGATTGGCTTTTTGGGGTTTCCACCCCTCAGCCTCAGTGGCCAGACGAATTGTAAGTTACAATTGTTTTCAGGTTAGAAATATGCAAAGAAAGGACAAAGAATGAAAAACAAAGGGTTTGTTTATATTACTTCTGTGGGAAAGGTAGAAAAACTGCTCTAATATTCTACAATAACTAAAAGATCTGACTCCATTTATGAAAATCAAAAGGCTAATAAAAAACTCAGAAAAACTAGGGTAACAACAGACTTTACTTTTTCTCCAAGCATTTCAGTAGGTACCTGCGTGAGGCAGCAGGACCTAAAACCTCTCCCAGCTGGGCCTTGGTGCCACTAGGGGACCCCGCTGTCTGTGCATCCCTCTGCATTCCTCCTCATCCCTCCTCATCCCACTCCCTCCCATTGCGGCGGGAGGCGCTGCTGCCGAGCACAGGGATCGGGAGATAGTGGAGACCTTATCGCTCTCTACAGCTGCCTGAGAAAAGGCTGTAATGAGCTGGGGAGGAGTCTCTTCTCCCAAGTAGCAAGCAGTAGGATCAGCTACACCAGGGGAGATATAGCTTGGGTATTAGGAAACTTTCTTCACCGAAAGAATATCAAGGGAGAGCCAGCCATGGTAGAGGTCACAGGAACAAAGGACACCTTCTACTTGGCAAAGCTGTGTCTCAGCAGACTTCCAGTTGCACCAGGGATACACTGCTTTGAGCCTAGAAATATGGACGTCCTGATGTATTGGGGGATTTCAGGATAATCTTGGTAATAGACATTTTTAAAACGTTTGCAAGAATTGGGCGCTTCAGAATGCGGAGCTGGCAGAGTCAACTGCAGACAACTCCCTGTACATCCTAGAGCCCCCTAAATTTCTGGTCAGAATACAGTGTCTTTTAGTGCTGTGATTTAGAGTGAGGTACCTCTGGCTGCTGAAGAGAGAGGCCAAATTCTTCTCTCTTGACAGCCAAGCAAGGACCATCATTCCCTCCACATCTAGCAGCAAGGCAGGGACGCAGCCCTCCTTGTCTTCTCCAGCATACAACATTGCTCAGGTTTCAATCTCCTTGTTGTCTCTAGAGAGCACCTCTGGACGGGGTCAGGAATGAGACCTTGTCTCCCACAGGGGCTGGTTGTAGCAGAATGATCAAAAAGAACCTCTGTGATACAGAGGTTTTCTGAGGAGGAAACTCCATGGTTAGTTATTGTAAAAGGCAAGGCATAGACCTCTAAAGCTGCAGGTCCCAACTCCTGGTGCTCTCTCTGTCTTGAGAAGCAATCATGTCTTGCTGGTCTCCTCTGGAAAAAGCTGTCATTGGCAGATGCTCTATGCCAAGCACCTTAGAGAGGAGGATGTAGCAGGCCATTCTCTGGGTGTGGTGTGTTCAGGATAAGCATGGCTATGTAGGCCAATCCTCAGGCTGAAAGAGACTCATGTCTTGAGTTGTGCCAGAAGCAGAAGCTGGTGAACCTGGAGAGCATTAATTTGAAAGCTTGTGCGCGTTTGTGTTGTCAAAATCCATCAGGATCATTGAGCAGGAATCCTGCAGAACTCATATCTGGATTTGGATATTTAAATACCCCCTAACCTTTCTGTTTTTCTGAGCAAAAGCAACTTAAAATGTATTTTGAGATTATTGCTTCCCAAACATGCAGCAAAGGCAAGGTGAAACTAGATTTCACATCAACTGGAACAGGCTTAATCGAAACACATCGTGTTGATCTGAAAGATTTTTTATGTTGATGGATTTTCTTCTAAACGCTTTTCTATCCAGGCACTTAAACAAAGTGGCCAAATTGCTCCTACCCCATGCAATCAGTACTAGTTCAAGGCTCCAAATAAAACTAGGGAGGCTACTTGGCAAAAGTGAATGGAGGCGAGGGGAAGTTTTTTCTTCAGCTTTTCTACAGCCATTTCCCCACACTTGTCATCCAATTCACTATCACTGTTTTCACTTGGTTTTGAAATTTTTACCTCCCCCCCCCCCCTCCCGCCCCCAACATTTGGTTTCTTCAGATTGCTCTCCTGTGTCTAAATTTACGTTTCTTCCTGGATTAAAGATTGGATTTGGCGTAATTTGAGCAAGTTATGGTCTTTTTCACTGGCCCTCATTGATTTGGCGTGATTTGAGCAAGTTACGGTCTTTTTCACTGGCCCTCATTTCATCTCAGTCCTCTTGGCTCTGATCCCTCCATTTCCAAAATTTGTGGATTTTTTTCCATTCTACTGCTTTTGATCATATCTCCTTTCCAGAGCATTTGTTAGAGCTGGTTCTCTGATTTCGAAATCTCATTCCCTTTCCTGAAAGCCGTGGAAACAGAGCAACTAGTTATCAGCGCCTGTGCTCTTGCTGCTGCAGACATGGAAATCACACACTGGATCGCCTGCAGCTCCTCCAGCACTGCAAGTAGCAGGAAAGTTGCTGCACTAGCCTGTTTCCTTGCTGGAAAAAGTGAAAACAAACATGGGATTTACACTAAGAAAAACGATATTCGCAAGCATACAAAGCGCGAGCAGAGTGCACTCTTCTCGCAGCAAAACAGAATTTGTACTTCTTTACAGCTCTAACACAGATAGAGAGCAAATAGAAATCAGCTCCCATGCTCAGGTTACTGCAAACATGGAAAACACACACTGTATCACCAGAATCTCAGCAAGTCCTGAAAGTACCAGGAAAGTTGCTGCAGTAGCCCCCCCGCCTACCCCTAACGAGGCGGCACAGCCGCCTACAGGAACCCCAGCACTCAGCCTCCGGGCGCTAAGTGTCCAGTCCGGTGCCAGCCGACCACCCCAACCCTAACTGTCGGAAAACAACGGGGGACAAGCCACATCCGATGATGATCAACAAGTCTCAGCTTTATTTAGATTAATAGCAAATATATAGTGTCAATAATTAGTTCATACATATTACAAAACTATAGCTCATGATTGGCTTATGATATTTTGACGCATGTTCTTTCTGTAATCAGCCTTGCAGTTACAATTTTCTTAATCTAGCATTTTCAGTTCCTTAGCCTAGCATTTTTCAGCATTTTTGTACTAACAACACCTTTGTTGTTGTATCATTCTAGTGCTCAAGGATATTATATCCTTGTTAATCATCACGTACACCACATAGACATAGTTACATTCCAACCGACTTAACAGTATCATGGCCCTTGCTGTGCAGCCATGCATCAGAAAAATTCTCCACAGAAAGATTCTCCACATTTCCCCCGTTTTCTTTAAATTGCACAAGGAGATGCTGATTAAACATTTTCTGAACTCCTTGTTGTATCAAATTTTGCAAGCAAATACAAATACAAGGCAAACAGATAATCAACAAAACAATCACCATGCCTACTACAATGACTATTTTTATCATTGAGGTCAGCCAAGGTCCTAATCTCAAAGAAGCGAGCCATCCGTCTAAACTCCACTCCTGTTGCAATTTTAATTGTTCTGTCAATTTCTGTAAACTTGATATTTGAGCATGAATGGACTGAGAATGGTCAGACAAATTCATACAGCACATTCCTTCAAACTCCTCACATCCGTGACTTTGTGCTAAAAGCAAAAAATCAATCGCAGCCCTGTTTTGCAAAGTAGCATGCCTGACCGAATCTACATCTACTAATAAGCTACTTAAAGCAAGAGACGTGGCATTAGTTTGTTTTGCCAGCCAACACCCTAATTTATTAAGAGTAGCCAAGCTCTGAGCTGTTCCTACTCCTGGGGCAAGGACGGATGCAGCAATTATTTTATCTGGGGACCAAAATTCTATGTCTGATTTACACTCCGATGTAAACTGATGGACCATTCTTTTTATTCGTGTTCGAGCACCTGTTCGATGTAGAATCATAGATGTGTTCGGGGTGAGCAATGATAGTCGTCCTAATGTGCATGGACCACCTTTCATCCGAGAGGGAATGCCTGCCCAGGCCCTGTCACCATAAATAAAAAACATTCCAAAAGGTAATTGAAGTGGTGCTAAAGTAGATACAGAAACAATAGGAGAAGTATAGTTACACCAAAGTGTGGAATTTCGATAAACTGCCAAAGAAGAGTTAACTGTTGTGGTATAGTTTTTTCCAGAGCGTAAGGTTCTACTGGTAAAGTTAAAAACAACACATCCATCAGCCTGAACTGATCCTAATAACTCAATCTCTTGTGGCTCTAAGGCTGCTAAAGGTAGATAAGGCACCCATTTGTCCCAAGCATCTACTGTTTTTCGGGAATTGTTCCTTTGACAAGTAGGGATCCGTGAAGGGCAAGGCCACTCATCAACAGGCAATCCTACCAGACATGTGGAAAAAGGATTTCCGGGGGATGAAAGAGAAAGACATATTGCTTCCTGATTGGTTAAATTAGCCAAAGTGACCCATACATTTGTTTTTGGCTGTGGGGGAACCCACAAAGCACTTGCTATACAGGAACAAAAGAACAGTAGGTACAAAACTCTCATGCTATCATCTGTACAACAAAAGCAACAACAACAACAACAAATTATTAATCCTTAATTAACAATTCGCTAAACAGGCTATTAAAAGTACAAAATGGTCTATTGTATATATAACAGAGGGTAGGTTCAGTCACTGTCAACAGGAACTTCTGATGAAGGCGAACCAAGCCGTCTAGGTGTAACTGAGGATTCCTGATGTCCTCCACTTTGAGGTTTTGATGCTGGCTTCGTCCACCGAGCTGGAATCCACTCAGGTCCTGTAGGGGTAGAAACACAAAGATATCCTCTTCCCCAATACAATACTTTCACTGGACCTTGCCATAAACCTGTCTTCAAACATTTGTATCTAACCCAGATTTCCGTTGGTTCTGTCTTGTTCTCACTAGGGCTGTCAAAATGTGTGATAACTGCTGGTACCTTTGATGATCCAAATACACACAAATAGTTCAATACAAACAATGTTTTAGCCACACGTTCCTGAATATCTGTGATATGGCTATATTTTTCAATGTAAGTTTTTAAAGTACCATTTGCTCGCTCTACAATTGCCTGCCCTCTAGGATTATGCGGTATTCCTGTAACATGCTTCACACCCCATTGTTTCAAAAAGGTTTGAACCCTGCTACTGACATAAGCTGCACCATTGTCTGTTTTTAGCTTTCGACAAACTCCCATGACTGCAAAACAACTAGTTAAATGTCTAATTACATGAATAGCCCTTTCACCTGACTGAGGCGTAGCCCAAATATAATGGCTGTATGTATCAATTGTCACATGAACATATTTCAGGCGACCAAAACTATTAACATGCGTGACATCTGTTTGCTACAGTTCATTGGCCATTACTCCACGAGGATTAACCCCTGTCCCTAGCCCTAAACCTCCATTATGGTGACAGCATATGGGACAGCTTCTAACAATTGCAGTGGCTTCTGCATGTGAAATGTGGAATTCTTTCTGAAGTCCTTTTGCGTTCTGATGGAAAATGGAGTGAGCCTCTCGTGCTAACACATGTTGAGGCAATGGCACGGTTATGGCTGTAGATACCAGTTCATCAGCTCGCTGATTTCCTTCTCCTAAACCAATGTTCCATTTATGACTCCGAATATGAATTACTGCATAGGGTTGTTCTCGCTGGTGCAAAGCTTTATTCAACTGCATCAAAAGCTGATAGAGTCTCTGATTTCGTACTTCTTTGATAAAGGCATCTTCTATTCGTGCAACAACACCTGCCACATATAGTGAATCAGTCACTACATTAATTGGTTCTCTGAAGTGAGATATTGCCCAGACCACAGCAAAGAGCTCTAGTGTCTGCAAAGTATCGGCTTCTTCCGCTGACAACATTTTCTTTTCCCAAGACCCTTCTTTCTGCCATGTAATGGCAGCCTTACGGGATTTCTTTCCAGCGTCTGTATATACAGTAAGTGCTCCTGGTATGGGCCTGTCACTTCTTTTAGGAACTAACATCCATTTCTGCATCCCTACCCATTTCAGTGGAGGCTTGCTGTTATTAGGTGCGATAGTACTAGTGCTGCCTAATAGCGCTTCCTGTAATTCAGCAGAATTAACCAAATACCAATCTAATGTATCTCGTTGTAGTGGCAGAAAAATGGTATCAGGCTCCAAACCCATAACTTGTACTACACGTTGACGTCCTTTCTTGATAAGCAGACTCAATAGCTCAATTTTTTGCCATATAGTCTTTTGTTGTTGTAGTGGAGGCATAACCCATTCCAGCACCCATTGTTCCCCCGTTCTCTTGAGATGCTGGACCAATGCACCTATAAAATGAGTGGGGCCCAGCCATATGGCTAAGTTAACAGGAAGATCTAAAGTTCTCCGGCGAACCTGGCCCTGTAAAATGCACTCAGCAATGAGTTGAATTACCTGCTGCTGTTGAGGGGAAACAGTCACTTGTTGTGTGGGGTCAGTCCCTTTCAGCAAAGGACGTAATTGATCAATTAGTTCATTAGGAATTCCAACTATAGGCCTGAGCTACTGTAAATTCTCTAACAGTTTTTGTGCATCATGTAATGTAGTAATGTTGTGATGAAATTGCAGCTTTTGGGGAGTAACTGTCTGTTTTGTCAAAATCTATCCTAAATACTTCCATGGAGAAGATCGCTGGATTTTTTCAGGGGCTACAATCAGAGCTTGTTTAGCAAGAGTCTGTTGAATTTGGTGAATTTGTAAATCCGAAAAGGGCTGAGGTTGTGCAAACAAAAGGTCATCCATGTAATGATAAATGATAACTTGAGGCCACTGCTGCCTTAGAGGTTGTAGGGCAGAATTAACAAAAAGTTGACACAAGGTGGGGCTGTTGCGCATGCCTTGAGGTAACACAGTCCATTCAAACCTTTGATCGGGGTGCTGACGATTTACAGCTGGTAACGTGAAAGCAAACCTAGGTGTATCTTGAGGATGCAATGCTATAGTGAAAAAACAGTCTTTTAAGTCCACTATTAACAAAGGCCAATGTTGAGGCAACATAGCTGGGTTAGGCAAACTTGGTTGAAGAGCTCTCATAGGTTCTATTTGGGCGTTCACTGCACGAAGGTCGTGAAGTAGTCGATATTTTCCAGATTTTTTCTTTATAACAAATATAGGGGTGTTCCATGGGCTGGTAGACGGTTTCAGGTGACTTTGTTGAAGTTGCTCTTGTACTAAGGCATGTGCATGTTGTAAGCTTTCCTCTTTCAATGGCCACTGCTTAACCCACACCGGAGTGTTTGTATTCCAGGTGAGAGGAATGGGGAAAGTCCAAGCAGCAGCCATTATCCCAAAGGGTGATCATTGGTGAGAACAATACTAAGTTGTGCCAACACATCTCGTCCAATTAAACACTGTACTGTAGGTGGAAGTGGTGTAATTGAAAAGGATGCTTGTGCATATTTCCCATCAATGACTACAGTGAGCGTCGGTGTTCGACTAGCTAGAGTCATTCTTCTTACTCCAGTCACTGTTGTGGCAGCTGCCTGCAGAGGCCAATCATGAGGCTATTCACTTGGAGCAATAATGCTGGTATCTGCTTCAGTGTCTAATAATCTCATAAGTTTTTTAGTCTGTCCATTGAGGCAGAGCTCAACTGCCCTCCGAGGTCGTGTAGAAAGATCTATGGTTAATAATGTTAGTCCTCCTGTAGAGCTAAAACCCCCTTGATTTTTTGCATCATGTCGCATAGGAGAAATATCTTTCGCCAATTGAGGAAGGGGTATTAATTGTGCTAGTCTTTGTCCCTTTTTTATCTGAAGGGGGGGGTATTGAGTATAAGCCATAATTATAATTTCCCCACAATAATCTGCATCAATGACACCAGGTAAAACAAACAATCTCAGCATAGTCGTGGAAGAGCGCTCCAGCAAAAGTCCACCTACTGGTTGTCCATTGATTATAATAGGTCTTATAAGTCCCGTGGGGATCTTGAGAGGATTTGTGGTCATTATAGTGACATCTACTGCGGCTGCCACGTCCATGCCGAGGCTCCCGCTGGTGGCTGGTCGCAGTTGTTTGTTGGCATTGCAGCCGCTACTTGTGTCCCGGCGCGGCGACTGTTCGCGCTGCTCCTCAAGTTTCCCGACCTCCGTCGACAGGCGCTGGTGTTATGTGTGTCAACGCGGCATTTTGCACACCAAACTCCTGCAGCATTACACTCTCTTCGGATATGTCCGCTACTGCCGCAACGAAAACATTTCATGCGAGCACCAGAAGGTGGGGTGCGAGGACCAGTGCTAGCCGTTGCCACTTGAAGAGGAGCAAGAGCTGCCATTACTTGCGTCTGAGAGGCTTTTGCCTGCTCTTGTAATCCGAGCTCTAATTGTTTTATAGCATCAACTAAAAATGCTTGCGTTCCTGATGGCACAGTTGCTGCCTTTTCTAATAAATCAGCTATTGACTAATCTCCTGCCATAGTATTTATTATTGATCTAGTGTGTGAATTGCTATTTTGTAAAACACACTGTTTCAATAATGCTCCTTTCATGTAATCTTGAACACTTGCTCTATCTATGGCTTCTGCTACTTTGTCTACAAAGGACTCCAAGGTTTCCTCACGACTCTGCTTGATTCTCATATATATGGGTAATTTTTCCGGAGCTTTAACTTTATTAATGGCTCTTCTTGCTACTGCCATAGCCTCTCGACACTTGTCTGGTCCCATAAGGGCTTGAGCCTCCATTCTTTGATAGGGTCCCAGCTCTAACAATTCATCTAACGTTATACTTTGTAGTGGATCACTTTGTCCCCTTTGCACAGCCGCTGAGGCTTGTGCTTCTGCTTGCTAATGTGCAGTAAATAACAAATGTTGATGTTGCGTAAAAATGAGTCGGGCTATCCCTTTTATATCTGCTGGCAACAAAACATGAGCATTAAAAAGATACTCTAACATTTGTTTTGCAGGCTCACTAGTAACTCTATATTGCCCAACTGTAGAGCGCAGCTGCGCTAACATTTTCCAATCTAAAACTGTAACTGTTGCCTGCAAACTTCCTGCTGGATTTGGCGTAAAAGTAACTGGAAAAGCTAAACAATCAGAGGCAGCTTCTAACATATCTTTATCACCCTGCTCAGCGCCTTGCCGCGCCAAGGCTGCCCACACCTCGCGGCGTTCCCTTGCCATAGCCCCCGCAAGGTCAGATTCTGCCCCAGGGATAGGCTCCTGGCTATCTGGGAACATGGCCACTTGAGGCAATACAGGGGCAGCATTCCCGGGGCTGCGTGGAGGCTCCCTTATGTTGTTGGCTCCTTGTCTAGATTCTACTTCTGCCAGAGGAGGTGCTGAGGCTGGTAAATGTATGGTAGTGAACACGGGAGGATTAGGGGTACTAGTGCCTAAGAAGGGATTATAATCTTTATTCTTTTCCTGAGCTGACACTACTTCTCGAGCTGCTCTTTTTTCTGCCTGACATAACAACAACTCATTATGTACCACCTTCCATAGTTTGCTCATTTTCTTGGCTGTTTTATCATCATCTAAGGTGAGCTCCCATAGCTTATCCCCAAATCGTCTCCATTCTACTAACTCATGAACAGTATGAGGGTTAATAAAAAACCCTTGAGAATAACTATATTCTAAAAGTTCAGGTAACTCTTTTCCTAAATTTAATCCCTTAATCTGGCGTTTCTGCAAGAACGCCATAAATAAATCATATGCTGCTTGCCTGTTTATAATTACGTCAGCGCTGTTGCAGCCTCTCCAGGTCTCGGCAGCACGTATCGGCTAAGCCTACTTCTGTGGTCGCTCAGGGCACGGAGCACTCCCAGGTTCTGTTGCTCTTAAGCCGTCCTTCTGCTTGCAGGACCCGAACCCTACGTTGTTCCCAGTCGTGGATCACGTCGGAATGGTCACCATTTGTCGGAAAACAACGGGAGACAAGCCACATCCGATGATGATCAACAAGTCTCAGCTTTATTTAGATTAATAGCAAATATATAGTGTCAATAATTAGTTCATACATATTACAAAACTATAGCTCATGATTGGCTTATGATATTTTGACGCATGTTCTTTCTGTAATCAGCCTTGCAGTTACAATTTTCTTAATCTAGCATTTTCAGTTCCTTAGCCTAGCATTTTTCAGCATTTTTGTACTAACAACACCTTTGTTGTTGTATCATTCTAGTGCTCAAGGATATTATATCCTTGTTAATCATCACGTACACCACATAGACATAGTTACATTCCAACCGACTTAACAGTATCATGGCCCTTGCTGTGCAGCCATGCATCAGAAAAATTCTCCACAGAAAGATTCTCCACACCTAACGAGGCGGCGCAGTCGCCCACGCAAACCCCAGCCCTCGGCCCCCGGGTGCTAAGTGTCCAGTCCAGTTCCAGGCCCCCCGCCTAACACTAACGAGGCAGCGCAGCTGCCCACCCAAAACCTAATACACAGGGGACACCCCAACCATTGGCCCCTGGGTGCTAAGTGTCCAGTCCAGTGCCAGCACCCTCGCCTAACCCTAACGAGGCAGCACAGCAGCCCACCCGAACCCTAACCCTCAAGGGGCGCCCCAACCATTGGCCCCCGGGCGCTAAATGTCCAGTCTAGTGCTGGCCCTCCCGCCTAAACGTAACGAGGATGCTCAGCAGCCCACCCCAACCCAAACCCGCAGGGGGTGCCCAAGCACATGGCCCCTGGGTGCTAGGTGTCCCGTTTAGGGCCTGCACCCCCGCCTAACCCTAACAAGGCAGCGCAGTTGCCCACCCCAACCCAAACACTCTGCCCCTGGGCTCTAAGTGTCCAGTCCAGTGCCAGCCCCCCCACCTAACACTAGCGAGGCGGCCCAGCCTCCCAACCCATCTCTAACTCGCAGGGGGCACCCCAACCCTTGGTTCCGGTTTGCTAAGTGTCCAGTCCAGTGCCCGGCCCCCCACCTAACCATAACGAGGCAGCGCAGTCACCCACCACAACACCAAACCTCGGCCCCCAGGTGCTGAAAGTCCAGTCCAGTGCAAGCCCCCCCGCCTAAACTTAACGACGCGGCACAGCAGCCCACCCAAACACTAACACACAGGGGGAGCCCCAACATTCGGTCCCCAGGCGCTAAGTGTCCAGTCCAGTGCCAGCCCCCATCCTAACCCTAATGCGGCAGAGCAGCCGCCCACCACAACTCTAACCCACAGGGGGCTCCCCAACCCTCAGCCCCCAGAGCTAAATGTCCAGTCCCGTGCCAGACCCCCCACCTACCACTAATGAGGCTGTGCATCAACCCACCCCAACCCTCACCTGCAGGGGGGGCCCTGCAGGCGCAGCCCCCCACCCGGAACCCAATCCTTGGCTCCTGCGCGCTAAGTGTCCATTCCATTACCAGCCCCCATGCCTAACCCTAACTAAGACGCGCAGTAGCCCAACCCAACCCTCGGCCACAGGGCGCTAAGTGTCCAGTCCAGTGCCAGCCCCCCCGGCTAAGAAGAACGAGGCGTCATAGCCACCCACCCCAACCCTAACCTGCAGGGGGTGCCCCAACCCTTGACCCGTGGGCTCTAAGTGTCTAGTCCAGTGCCAGCCACCCCTCCTGATCCTAACGAGTCGTCCACCTCAACTCCAACCCTCAAACCCCAGGTGCTAAGTGTCCGGTCCAGTGCCAGCCCCCCCGCCTAAGCCTAATGAGGTGGCACGTGCGCCCACCCCAACTCTAACTGACAGGAGGCACCCCAACCCTCAGCCCCATGGCGCTAATTGTCCAGAGCAGTGCCAACCCCCCACCTGACCCTAACGAGGTGGTAGAGCCACCCACCCCAAACCCAACGTTCGGCCCCCTGGCGCTAAGTGTCCAGTCCAGTGACAGCCAAATGGCCTAACCCTAATGAGGCGGTGCAGCCGCCCACCCGAACCTAACTTGCATGGGGCGCCACAACCCTCAGCCCATGGGGCTATGTGTCCATCCCAGTCCCAGCCAACCCGCCTAACACTAACGACACTGCGCAGCCGCCCACCCAAAACCTAATATGCAGGGGGCGCCCCAACCCTAGGCACCCGGGCGCGAAGTGTCCAGTCTAGTGCCAGCCCCCCTGCCGAATGCTAACGAGGACGTGCAGTCGCCCAGCCCAACCCCAACCCTCGACCCCGGGGCGCTAAGAGTCCAGTCCGGGGCCAACACCCCCGCCTAACCCTAACGAGGAGGTGCAGCTGCCCTCCGCAAATCTAACCTGCAGGGGGTGACCCAGCCCTCCGCCCCCGGGTGCTAAGTGTCCAGTCCAGTACCAGGCCCCCCACCTGTGTCTGGTTCCGTCCCGCACCAGGCAGGAGATGACCTCCGGCTAGCTCGAGTCAACACAGCCACAGAAGTTCCCAGTTCGTTTCGGCTTCCCGGCTTAGCAGCTGGACCCAATTGTGTCGTGACAGCCAACAGCAGCAGAAGAGAAAAGGCTGGCTCTCATCTTAGCAGGTTAAAAGATGTTTATTAGCTCAAGAGCTGAGGAGCAGGGAGGCTCAGAGCTCCGAGCTGAGAGGCTGAGACGCTGAGACACTGAGAGGCTGAGACGCTGAGAGGCTGGGAGAGTTCCTCCACCACCTCATAAGCGGGGGAGGGGTTCCAGGGGGGGTTTAACAAGACAACAAATCAGGGGATTCAGGGGCTAACAAGGTGTGCCCACCCCCAAGCCTTGGACCACTAAAATCCACAGCTAAAGGAATTCCCCCCAGGGGACCTATCACCTGAAGCCCTCTCCCTGAGATTTCGCAACCTGGGAGGGCCCCTCAAAGTGATAGACAAGCTGCCCCAGAGAGGGGGGTTGGGGCAGAGGGGATGTTACAAGTCAGGTGAGGAGTGGGAGGACTGACACAAAACACCTTATTATACAGACAACACAAAAGGGATACAGAATTGGGGATACAGAATTGGGGATACAGTGAAATGAACCATAACATAAACTTCTTAAAAAAACCTAATAAAACTGTTCTGCACCACCACACCTACCTATGTTTTACGAGGAGGCACAGCCGCCCACCCTAACCCTATCCCACAGGGAGCTCCCCAACCCT